>NW_010554224.1:40382-96585 GCF_000687285.1 Phaethon lepturus | reverse complement strand
GGACCCCTGAGGGACCCCGTAGCGTCACCAATCTCCATCTGGAAATTGAGCTTTTGACCACAGCCCTCTGGGTTCGACCATTCAACCAATTCCTCATCCACTGAACAGTCCATCCATCAAATCCGTATCTTTCCAATCTAGAGAGCAGGATTTTATGGGAGACTGTGTCAAAGTTCTTACCGAAGTCCAGATAGATGAGATCGGTAGTTCTTCCCTTGTCCTTGAGTTTATATGATTATTCCTTTTCTGTGTGTAATTAGTTCACTGTATGTTATATGATTGTCGATTCCAAGTGAGCTTTGTTTATTAATGCTTGATTCTTTATCCTCTGATAGTACTCCGTATTAAGAAGTTTAATATATTCAGTGTTTAGAATAATTGCATTCTGTAAAAAATATTAGAAAAGGAAGTGCAGTTTCACAGTTTTTCTAGATCAACTACAGTTTGTTGAATTATTTTCCATTTTCATAGCTTGCCTTATTGTTTGGATTCCAGGCAATACGTTCAAGTTCTCCTATATAGCCAAACAATGAATTGCATAAAAGGAATTGAGGCTAGACACAAATCTGTACCCCTGGCATCTGATAAAGTTTGCTAACAGTGCGCCAGCACGGAAGTGATGCATTTCTCTTGAAAACCCAGTACAGGCCTACAAGAATTGCGGGCACTTACAGGTTTTGTCAGGGAGCAACATTTTTACGAGTGCAGCTTGAACACAGCTGTGTCTTTTCCAATATATGGCCAAAAGACAAAATGCAACATGAGATTTTTATATATTCCAAGGCCCATCTGCCATGAAAACTCACTTATCTTTGTGGCTACAAGTATGTTATTGATCCAAAATGATAAAGAAAAGAAAAAAGAGAGAAAAAAAGGAGAAAGATAGAAGAAACAGCACAAGAAAAAAGGCAACAAAGGGGAAAAATGCAGGGGAGAAAAGAACCATAAATCCATTCTTTTGTTGTTCTTCCAGCTGCATCTGTGAGCAATTGTCACAGTTACTAGTCAAACTGTATTTGAGTTGTTGCCAACATGAATTTTCCAAAAACCAAATGTAAACAAACTCTGCAAGTGCTTCCTCATTTGCCAAGCCAGTAATTATTTACTTTGTTTGGGCCTAGCATTACTGTCAGTTCAGCTTTGCAGTCTGTAATGTGTTTGCTAATGAAACCATGAGGTCTAAAGCTATGTATTAACCTTGTCACCCTTCAATTTTGAGCTCAATAAAGTTGCACCATGGTTTTGTAAACTAGAGTTGAAGGATAGGCAAATGATTAATTATATTTTCTGTTTTCCTTTATCTAAGTAAATTGTTCATCTTTAAATCTGCCTTGCGTTTAAGGTTAACTCACTGAATCTGAAGCACTGGGAAAATGTATCATTTAGAATGGTTATAATTACCATTTGTACTGCATATCTGAAAGCTGGCAAACATGCATAACCATACTTGACTTAATAAGTCATGAAATCATTTCACAATGATACCTCAGAGATGGTAAAAGTATAACAAGCAGATGGGAAGCACTCAGCTGGGGGAACAGTAGGAAAATTTGGCTTGAATGTCTAGGTGCTACATTTTATCCTGTGCCTGAAGGCTGTATCCATATTATGTTCAAAGTTAGACACTCACACTGATTAGACTAGAAACACACTCTTTACCCCATATGACCAGATCACTGGAACAGAAGACATTCAGGTGGCATGTGATGTGTGCTGAGTTTTTATCATGGTGAATTGTGGTTGAAACCTTATTTTTCCATCCTTTGATCTTATGTCACACATTTTTTGCAGTGTTCAGTGCCAGGTTAAGGCCATTTGACCTGTCTGCTGTAATATACAACGCTTTTAACAGCTTTGATGTACTCTGACAGCAGCCAGAGTTTAGTGTGACACAGTGTAAACGTGGTTGGGCCCTTTTTCCCAGACAGTTTCATTTTTCCCTGAAATAGTGCTGTATTTTTAAGAAATTACTGTTGGACTCCACCAATTTTATTTCTTTTGCATAGGTGATCCTAGCAGGGTTAGGTTAACCCCGCAAGTGTTGTCCTATCAAATAACTTAGTACTTCGATTCAAATCTGGATTCTTTAGTAGAAACCTCCTTTTGCTGTCTATGTATTCAAACACTATGCAAGAATATTAATGGCAAGAAATGCCATTAACAAAAACTTGTACACAATTTCTGTTTCAAGATGAGATTCTAACCTCTGATCAGAACCATTACACTGGAAAGTGGAATCATTGCGAATAGAAAATCCCCTGGTATTTCTTAGGTCATTTTTCAATGGAATAAATTAGTAGAATAAATGTGACTTCAAAACTTTTAGGGTATCATGTGACCAAAATCATGTGACCAAGCCAAAATAATGCAAGTCAGAACATGAAATGCATTCCAGAATGGTGCCAACAGCTAAACAAAACAGTCTTGTTCTAGTGGTGGTCTACAGCTATTTATAGACCAGTGGCTGTATTTTGAGGAACCCTCAAGCAGAATCAAATTCACAGAAACTCACTTGGTGTAAGAAATTTAGAACGTAAAGAGACCTAGAGAAAGCTTCTTGGTCATAGTCCTCAGCTGTCAGAATGGTTTTTGCAATGTGTGCCATGAAAAACTGAAAATATTTGTATCCTAAGGACTAGACTAATACTCTAGAAGTTTTTGTTCTGTATGGCTTTAGTTAGATAGAACCAGAGATCTAATACTGTGTTTCTAAATCCAATGAATGTGGAATTAATGTCAAAAAGTAATACACAAACAAGCATTTAACTTCCGTGAAACTGCTGAGTTGTTTTAAGTCCTAGTGGTTTCTGTTCTAGAATTCAGAACTTTATATAGCTCCACCCAAAATTTTCCTCAGTCCTGTCCTTGTTGGAAGAAAATTTTTTACATACAGTGGTTTTTTTTTCTACTGTTGAACAAAATAAGCAAATGGTATTTTGCAGATTTAATTTAAAAAAAGTTATCAGTGAGGTGAAAGTTAATACATGTGATTAGAAACTGTTTGGGTTTTTTGTCATTTTTTGTATCATAGAGTCCAGTGTCATGCTTCTTTACTATTTCACGTCATGGTTTTCTTTTGAAGATGTTTTTGGCTTGTAAGCTAAAGTTTTACACTTGAGTCATACAAAAAAATCCTCCTCTGCAACACAAGTGTACACAAATTGCTGGCAGGGGCTAAATTGTGGATAATTGGATTGAGCTATGAGCTTAAAGATGAAGGGGACAAAAGCATGTCCCAAAGCTACATTTGATAGTCTTAGAGTCTTATCTGGGGATGTTTTACACCAGGCTTGAAGACTGTATTTGTTCATAGTGATTTGTACAATCTACAGTGACATTTTATTTGAGCTGGAGTCATACAGACAAACCATAACATGCATTTAGCTCTTTCTTTTTCGGTTTTGATGAGATATCACAGCAAAACCCTCTGTAGAAGGTTGCTTGAGAAACACAGATTTAAAATGTTGAGACAAATATTGTAATGGATGACGATAAGATGCTGCAATGAGCCTGCAATGGTAACCTTTTCTCAGAGATAGCTTACAGAGGAGATGTGTTAGGAATCATGCTCTTTTACAGACTACTGTAACCAACACTTTGAACTTGTGTCTTACATAGGAAAAAATACTAGCATGTATACTTTGCCAAATAAATTTGCAAACTTCTTAAGGGTATTTGATTATTTTTCAAAGCATCGTTATTTTCAACACATGTAGCTGGAGAGTAAACACTGGTTTCGCCTATTTACCTGTAGTTATCATTTTAAAAGGAACAACATTGGAGGTTGAGATACTCCTGTTTATAAATTACTGCACTTTACTACCATACACAAAGTAACATGGAAGGAATTTCTCTGTGTGAAAGTTTCTCATGGTAAAATGCCTCTGAATTTTTCCTTCTCCACAGTGTTTCATCAAAGTTATTACTAAGCTAATCAGTTAATCAAGATAATTTATAGAATAATATATTTTCATGATAACACAATGTTGTTTTCATTGAAATCAGTGGTACAAAATCCCAAATCAGACCCTGTGTCTGTTAGGTATATTGAATATATTGCTCAACAGACTGTAACATTTGTATATTTTGTCCTGTTCTCTTTAATATTTTTTCCTACAAAACATTTTTGGAGAGAGTCAGAGCAGATGCTGTGATTTGTAGGAAGTTCTTGATAGCATATATATTTCTTTAGACTAATGCAGATTTTATTGACATTTTTACAGCTGATAAAATACTCAACTTACCATGAATTCATTTATTATTGAATAAAAAATATTTTTATGAAAGGCTATTTTAAAGGAACCCAGGATTTTAACTACATAAAATGGCATTAATTTCTCAGTACCTTTGCATGGTTCAGAGCTCACAAATGTCTTAAATTAAGGATCTCCTACTGTAATTCTCAGCTGCCATCACCAAGACTAACCAATAGTGCCTTATGCCAGATCAGAAATTAACACAAATGTGGACTGTTTTTCACATGACAATGTCTACAGCAGTTTTATGTGACAGGACAAATGTGGAACCAATTTACTTTACCCTCCAGATGGATTTTTGTAGATTACTTTTTAACTGATCAAACCCTGCATTACAAATCCTATCTGTCTTTAAGTCTCGAATGGAACATCAAAGTGTTTCCGTTATTGTTCTAACTGCTAATTGTAATTAATCAAACTGAAGAAAACAGAAATCCTAAGCAAGGTCAGGGCCCTACTGTGACAAGAACTGTGCAAAATATACAGCAAGAAATAACTCCTCTCCAAGGAGTTTATAGACTGAGAAGATGATGCCGACAAACAGGAAAAAAGGAAGTAATACTATTCACGCGATAATGATCTGAAGTATGTACTCTCAAGTGATTGATAAGGAGTATTTCAGTAGCTGAGATACTTGGTTTTCTGACGTCACTGTAATATGAAGCCTGATAATATCAGGAAGCTTGAGTTGAACAGTCAAAACTCACTAGTTAGTTTTGAAAATGTTGCCTTCTGCAACTGTCCTGTCATCTAAAAACAACACGGAGGCGAGAGCAGAACCAGGCCCCTAAAATGACCAAAAGGGTATTGTGTCTTCCTTCTGAAACTGGGAAGTCTATGAGAAGCCAATATTGCTTTCCGTCCGTGTTATCGGTTGCATTTTCCTAATTTGTAAGTCAATACATTTAGGTACTTGTGTAATGTCATATAACAATCATTTGTATCACTGTCTCAGTAGTAAACACCGGTTATTGAAAAATGGCATATTCTCTTTTGCCTTACTGAGCTGTGTACTTATATTAAACTGTAACTGTGTCTGCATATTAAATGTCATTGTGGTTTAAATTGCATGTGTTTGAGAATGTGATCAGCATAGAAATAGGATTTTTGAATAATAATCCTTCCGTGTATTTTAAATATCACAGTCAACAATGAAAGGGAGTTCTTCCTTATTTGTATAAAGCAGAACTTTTCTATTTATAACCTTATCAGACAGGACAGTCTACAGACTACAAAAATTATTCTCAGTGGAACCTAGTTCTGGCAGTAACACAAAAATTACTGGATCATAGTGTTCAGTTGGAAGGTTATGAAACATACTCTGATTTCTTAGAAAATTAAGACACGAAGGAAAATGCGGACTGGGACATTTCTAGTACTTTCTGTGAATCAGGAAACTGTACTGCGTCTTTGAATGGGACCAGTAATCACTGTCCTTGAAGATTTTGAGGGGCATTTACCTATATTAAAATAGAAGTGTATTTCTTCAAAAAATAAGATTTAATGCAAAAATGCACACAGGGCACAACAACGCAATAGCAACCTGGACATATATTTTAATAACCAAGACCGATTAACTGAGCTGTTATAGAAATAAGTTTTTAGTGACGGCAGAATCTTAAAAGTCCAGAGGTTAGGAAAAGCATGATTCAAGACATGAAAATCAGAGTTGCTTGGAAGACTTTTGCCATAACTTCATGTTATAAGAACATTCTTTTCAATCCAAATAAGTCCCTGATTCAAATGTTGAATGCTCTCAGACTAGGCATTGTTTATGATAATGCCAACAGTAAAACCAGGCAGAGTTTTACAGCATTATACTAATAGTGCAGGGAAGCCCCAAAACCGTCAGAGAAAATTGTTTTTTACTGCAGTTATGACAGGTTGAAGATATGAGAAAATACAGTGATGTATGTCAGGTGGCTTGGAACTTTCTCTACAGGAACACTATGATTTCTAGATGAAATTTTCACATGTACATGGGTATTACATTTGGAAATTATGAAACTGGTTACTCATTATTCTGGACTATTCAGTACCTGATAGGGGTCAGAAGTGCTGAAGAGCATTTATCTTTTCCATACCTATTTGGGCTCAGGCACACCAGCAAACGGGAATGGACAAATGCACGGAATAATGATACATAACTGTATTGGGTGTAGGTTGCCAGGTTTTGGGCAGGAGGGGCTTCAGGGATGGCACCTGTGGGAGGAGATCAGGGGCTGCCCTGCTCTGGACATAGCTGGTTCCAGACAGCTCCACAATGGGCCCACCACAGGACAAAGGTGAGCCCATCAGCCAAGCTTCTGGCACAGATATAACCCCAAAGGGACCTCATGAGACCTGTGGATGAGCCCACACCAGAGCATGTATTTCCCTGAAGGGAGAGCAGCCTGTGGAGGACCCACACTTGAAGCACAGGAGAAAATGTGGGAAGGAAGGAGCAGCAGAAGGAAACCACTGCACACACTGCTTGGTGTCTTACTGAAGGGACTGAGTGTAACCTGTGGTGATATCAAGGGGTGGAGGAGAGGTGTCTGCAGTGAAAAAGTGAGACTGTAAGTAAGAAGGAGAGATACCTGGAAATAATATGAGTATGGGAGTGAAGTTGAACCTGGGAAAGGGGGAGAAAAGATGTTTCCCTAAGAGTGTAAATGTTTGTTTCTTTTTTTGCCGTTGTTTTTGTTTCCCAATACCCAAATATTGTCCTCAAATATTTATATTAATCTGCAATAAATGAAGTTCTCAAAAGTCTGTTTTGCTTGCAACCATAGTCAGTAAGTGATATCCTTGTCCTTATTTTGACCCACAAGTTTTCTTGTTCTCTTGTTCTTCCTATTTTCTTGCTCCATGCTGCTGGGAGGCAGGGGAATGAGCAAGAAGCTATGTGCATGCTCGGCTGAAAGCTGAGGCTAACCTACCACACTGACTGTGGATGCTTTGCTTCTCATGCTGAGAATTTTGAGAAAACTCCTCTGGGTGCATCACCTGAGAACTGGGGACATGTGCTGTGTTTGGCTGGGATAGACTTAATTTTCTCCATAATAGCACTGTGTTTTGCATTTGTGACCAAAACAGTGTTGATAACGCACTGACGTTTTAGCTGCTGCTGAGCAGCGCTTGCACAGCACCAAGGCCTTTTCTGTTTCTCACACTGCCCTGCCAGCGAGCAGGCTGGGGGTGCACAGGAATTTGGGAGGGGACACAGTCGGGACAGCTGACCCAAACTGACCGAAGGGCTATTCCATACCATATGACGTCATGCTCAGCAATAAAAGCTAAGAGAAAGGAGGAGGAGAGGGAACATTCAGAGTTATGACATTTGTCTTCCCAAGCAGTGGTTATGTGTTGTGGAGCCCTGCTTTCCTGGAGGTGGCTGAGCACCTGCCTGCTGATGGGAAGTAGTGAATTCATTCCTTGTTTACTTGTGACACGGCTTTTGCTTTCCCTATTAAATGGTCTTTATCTCAACCCACAAGTTTTCTCACTTTTGCCCTTCCGACTCTTCCCCATCCCACTTGGGAAGAGTGAGCAAGCAGCTCTGTGGGCCTTAGCCACCTACTGGGGTTAACCTACAACACGACACCACCAGTGTAACCTGTCTCTGGCACAACCCCTTCCAAAACAACCAACAGGAAGCACCACCACCTGAAGTGTTTCTTGGGCCTTGCCGATGCCTTCTGCTTGTGGGGACTGGGCTGTGTCCTGGACTACAATGTGAAAAACACTGTTGTAGATCATTATCATTCACCTTGTAAAACACTTCGATGTTATTTGCCGCTTTGGCTTTCAGCCACAGCTCTGCTGGATTGGAAATATGTACTGGTTCAACTGTGCATATTCTGCCTGAATCTGCTTCTGTATGATAGTTACTTGCAGACAGCTCAGCTCATAGAGCCTAAGCTGTGTCTGACATCCTACTTGAAGAAAGTGAGACCTGTGCCATAAAATGACATGTGATACTTATGTATTTGCCAAGTTCCCTACATGGAATTCATTACATGTTTTATTGAATGAAAGTTTTAAAAGGAAACAATTTATTTTCCAGAGAAATGGCCTCAGGAACTTATTATATTCGATCATGATATTTGAAAATTGATTTTTTTTTCTTAAATAACCCATTTACTTGTGGGTTCTCGTGGGTGTACTTTTTTGCATGTGTACTATAAACTAACACATTTGTCCAACTATTTTTCTGACCTCAAAGAGAAAGAAAGGGGAAAGCATGGCAGGTGCTTAAACTTTAAACTTTGATTTCACCTTCCAAGCTAAAGAAATTTGAAGATTTATATAATGACCTTTAGGATATGTTAGTGTTATGTAATTTGAAGAACTTTTAGTATATGGACTTTATGAAGTTAACAAGAATGGAGAAGCTCTTAGATCGAAAGAAAAGTTCTGTGCTCCTTGTGTCTTTGTCTGGAAGATTACTCAAATCTGAAGAGAAAAGACTGATGCTATAAAGAGTGGTGAATTACCTTAAAAACATTCTCACAGCATGTAGAACTTTTCTAAAATGCATTCTACAAGGTGTCATTCTCTCCCACTGAAGTCAATAGGGAAAGCTTTTTCCATTGACCTTCCCAGGTTCAGAGTTCAGGCCAACAATGAAGCTATTTGAAAAACTGTCCCAGTATTTTCAAACGACCAAAAAAAGAGTCCAAAATTCTCACAAGAAAGGCTGTTCTTCAGAGCTTTCCTGCTCAGTGTTGCAGATCTAGAAGTAACTCAAAATAGCTCAGATGATAAACTTTTGCTAGAATTCAAATATTTGCAAAATTGTTCATAGTCTTTGAAGATTTCGCACATCTACCACCATTAGTTACAGAGCTATTTCTATTCTGTATACACATACGAATGCTGTTCTGTTAAGTATAATTTGATTTGATGCACATGAAAAATACTTTAAAGAATTATTTTCTAGCAAGGGTGGTTTGAGGTTTTTTTGCCTTTCCTTTTTCTTATTGTCTGTAAAACTTTATTCCTTCAGTAGACTGGCTTTTGTGTCTGTTATTAATTTCCCCTATTTCTTTTATATTCCATTTTGTGGCTTGGTACACATAAACTTTTAAGAAGTCTGTTCCAGTTCTTGAAAATTGCCTCATTTTTATATTCATTGTGTTAAAATAATTATACAGTGTAACCTGGATGATTCTATAACTTTTAAAAAATAATCTATTGAGATAACTTGTGAAATTTAGGAAATTATTTTAACTTCTTCATTGCTTTGTTCTCTTATGTGGTTCCACAACTATTTTTTCATGTGTGTGTCATAAATTTGTGCGCACCAGATATGGTATGGTCATCCAGAAGATTTTTTTTCCTTATAGGTCTCTGTTCCAGCAAGATTTATTACATTTGGGATTGGCCTTTTTGAAGATGATCTCCTTCTTACTTACTAATTACATTACTTACTAATGCTTACTCAGCTCCCCGTACTGTCACAGTTGTTAATTCAAAATCTAAAGAAGGGAATGAGGAGGTGACACAGAAATCCCTTATTCCAGGATGACTGTGGAAGTGAATTGTTTACCTCTTGCCTTATCAACTCCAGTCTCGATTTCTTCTGATGTCTGTGCAAATGTTGTCATATAGGCCATAGAAAAGTCTTTGTTCAACAATAAATTCTTCTTAGTGCACATTTTCTGTCCCAACTTCTCCACCATGCATTGAGTCTGTGTGAAGGGAGGACCAGTGTCCTGGATGGATGGTCGGAGCAAAGGTAAGAACATGGTGCTCATTCAGGCTAACAGCTGAGTGAACAACCAGCTCTTCTCTCAAAGACTTTTGGTCCGGTGCATTGGTTGCTAACAGCAGATCAAACAAACAGGTCTCTGACTCTGATTAGAATTGATGATTTGAAGTTCCTCTACAATATATCAAATCTGGATTAATGAAGAAATTCTGCCCAACTATCCGAGTATAAAGGTCTCTGGAAAGCACAAGGTTTTAATCTCTGATGTTACGTTCATTTACATGCTTTGACCATTCTCTTCTGTGACTGAATTTTTACAAGCAGGTTAAACCAGTTTTAGATGATGCTTTTGCCAAGTGGAGTCCTATCTTCCCCAGTCCTAGCTGTACATTACCAGTACTTCCTTTTGCTAATGCTGCTGCTTGTGTGGCCATAAATCAGATACTGAAAATGAATTTAATACAATATTTTCAGCCATTCACATCATTGATCTGGCATGAAAGGGGTTGCAGAAGTTTGTATTTGAAACTATGGGGAGGTAAGGTATATTCCTTTTGGTGGTAGCTGAGCCTTAGAAGGACTTAAATTCTACTGGTTTTATTGAACCTTAACTATGGATTTTTCTTAGTAATTTTTTTTTTTTTGGTACAAAAGATTTTTTTTCTTCTTGATTTAAGTAATTAGCAAACAAACTTTTCTCTTCTTTGATAGTAATTTTATTCTACTCTTTACCACATCCATTTTTCTTCTCATTGCACTGAGCTGTGTGCTTTTTTTGCTGTAATTTCACCAGTGTCTTCCTACCTAGCCTTGCTAAAATTGCCTTTGTGCACAACACTGAAGAAGTGGCTGTAGTGCAATACACCTAAGTGAAAATACATGCTGTCTCTGCAAATGTTTGCTTAGTGTAAAGTGGATGCATCCTTAAATCTGTTATAAACTTTGTAAATTTAGACACAGATCGTTAAGGTAAAGATTTGGTTGTCACATTGCCAAAACGTGCCCTTGGGATTCAGGCTTACTGAGAGCAATTTATATTGCATGTTTCAGTCCCCAAAATGAATTTGTGCCACAAAAAACAACACAGGACTTTTCTCCACATCCTCCTCTCAACCGCATAATCTGGAAGAAAGCTAGTAGAAGCGCTTCCATATGGAAAAAAGATAGCTGCAGCCAAAACAAGTTGTTCAGCTTATTAGAATCAGTATGAATAAGTTCATTGAAAATTTGGCATGTCTGAATGTTATTTTTTAAAGAAATGATTAAATGTTGATCATATTTCTCATTTAAATGAGATATTGAACAAATGACAAAATATTTTGTGCCTGAGGGCAATAAACATTTTTGCTATGTGAAAATTTAGATTGTTGTGACAATTTCCAAGTTTGGTGAACGGCAGCATTCTAAAGCTAGTAAAAGCAAGAAAGAATAACAAAAAAAGCCAAATATACCAAATTCCAAATTAGAAATTTACCTTGCAGGAAAAGATTTATGCAACGAGTAATTAGTTTTACTGTTACTGTCAAAGTACAAAAGATTTTAAAAAGTTTTAAGATTTATACATAAATCAAGCAATTATAAATTGTGTGTTAGGCAACACAGATAGCCTGTATTTGTGGCCATCACGAAGGCACATGTGAGATGTGTCTTTGTTTCCCTGCACAGTGAAGGTGCATCTTGCTGGACTGGTTCATTCAGACTACATTGAGCAGTTGTCTTATATGTGAAGGAAGAATATATTTTAATTACCGTTCAGCTAAATCTGTTCATGGACCTTCTGCCTTTGAAAAGAAGGGATTGAAGATGGGAGCTGTGGGTGTTTTCACCTTTATACTGAACTCTATGCGTGCTGTCCTCTGGAATGATACTGCCAATTTCTAAAATCACCATCTTCATCTTCCCACTCTACTCAGCACTTTCCTACTCTACTTAGTACTTGTCAGGCCACACCTGGAGTACTGTGTCCAGTTCTGGTCCCCACAATTCAAGAAAGACATAGACAGGCTGGAGAGGGTCCCAAGGAGGCCACAAAGATGATCAAAGGGCTGGGAAACCTCCCCTATGAGGAAAGACTGAAGGAGTCAGCCTCTCCCTGCAGAAGAGAAAACTTGGGGAGACCTCATCTCAGTACCCTCATACTTAAAGGACAGCTACAAAGAGGACAAAGGCTCTCTCGTCACAGGAAGACACATGGAGAAGACAAGGAGCAATGGGTACAAGTTATACCGGGAGCGGTTTCATTTCGGTATAAGAAAGAAGTTTTTTACAGTGACAACACCCATTCACTGCAACAACCTTCCCAGGGATGTGGTAGAGTCTCCATCACTGGAGGTTTTCAAGATGCAGTTGGACAGAGTGTTAGGTGATCTCATCTAGGATCCATTTCCCATGAAAAGTTAGACCAGATCTTTCAAGATCCCTTCCAACCTGGGTTATTCTATGATTCGATGATCCCAGTATCTTGCACTTGCAAAGGCAAGTGAGGGTCTTATATTTGGTATCCTGCTTCTTACCAATCACTACATAAACTGCATTCTTCCCTTCTTGGTTTTAACTATTTAACTGTTTTTTTTTAAGGTACTAGTTATTAAGGTAATAACCTATATAAAGTTCCTTAACTAATAAAAAGCTATTTATGTCAAGGAACAGAACATTCAGTGCATGTTAGCTGAATAGCTACAACTTAATATGCAAAATCCTTCAGGATGAATATTTATTTCTGATGAAAATTAAGCTGGGGACTGACTTTGGAAATATTTACTATGATTAAATCTTGGCCGACCACTGTCTACTAGAAATAGCAATGTTTGTGACTACTTGATTCTCATTCAAGGTACGTATTGCAGCTCTTTTATCATGTCAGAACAGGCTTTCCATTAGATGATCCAGGACTTTCTATCTGGCAGAGACTATTTTAATATTTTAGCAAATGTTACTGGCATAGGCAGTATCAATCGAGGCTCATCTTCTCTTTGCACAACTTGTTTTTAACTTAAGACTATCGGGCACTTAGCGCTTACTGCCAGCTCCCTAAACAACACTTCCACTCTGCCATGAAGGGTAATTATGGAAACCCTGCATAACAAAACTAATGTTGTCTGTCTATAAAATGTTTTTCATGGTATACAATTTCCATGATATTTTGACAGACCAGACTTATGTATATATAAATATTTGTAGTTGCTAAGCTACCAAATATATTTATCTTAGACCTTGCATAATGTTATTTTGAGGCAGAACAATTTGCTTTTTTAGACCTCATAGTGAGAGGGTTTTACAGATTAATGGATGCTTTTCTGTCATTTCCAATGCAATTCTGTCATGGAACGCACATTGCTGAGCAAGTCTAGCCTGTTTTCCTATGGTGTCTTCTCTCCCTTTTTTACTACTTTCTCTAACACATGGTTTGCTTTATATAACTGAATCAAAGAGCCTACAATCTCTCATACAGAACTAAACCATGTAAACTAAGAAGTAAAATGTCTATAGTCTACTTTCAGAATGATTTTGGGAATAAAAGAAAACTGTACCCACAAGAACAGAGAACTCTGTTGATGAGTTTGCATCTTCATCTGCTTTGTTTTTTCATCAACATATTGCCTGAACTATCTCAGTCTTTCCTTTTCTGGGAAAAGTTTTTGTCACCAGGTGGTGAAGAATGATGCAGGGAAGGATCATGAAGTTTACCTTCAACAGACATGACAATGGCTGACTAAGCCTCCCTTTATTAAGCAGACAATAGACATGAACTCGTAGTTTCTCTTTCCTTTTCAGCCTCTTCGTGCCCCTCTGGCAGCAATTACAAAACCTGCCTCTTTTCCCAAGTGAAGCAGTCTCCCAGTTTGGAATGACCTCGGTCTAACCAATTTCTACAGCCTCTCATGAAAGGCGTCAGAAGGATAACACCTAGTCACAGAACCACCACCTTCTGGCTCCTAGCACCTTTGGGCTATAACCTCCTGACATGCATGAAAAGATTTTGATGGGTTGCAATGCGTCTGACTCTAGAGAGAATGCTGAGTAACATGTATTTGAATAGGTATGTAAGGCTTAGGTCTGCCTTTATAAATGCATGTAGGTTCTTTACGGATAAAGAGGCTTCATTTTCCCATGTATTCCATTTCTATTTACTCCATTTTAGGGTTTTGGATAGTCCAAAAAATCAAATCTTGTATGTTAATGAGGACTGCAGTGTGATTGTGTTAATTTGTTATCTCTGGCCAGTATATAAGGATTTACTTTGGGACAAAAGGAATCACAGTCCAGAAAAGAACTTTTTACACATTTGTTCCACGCTAGAACAATGTCTAGCACAGCAAAATCCTTTTCTGTGATTACTGATCTTAGCTGTTATGTCATACAAATAAGGATATAAAATGTTTCAGACCAGCTCTTACTATGACTTAAAATACTGTCAAGAAAGTTTTATACTTATTCAGTATCAGGCCAGTTCCAGTACCACTTGGAATACTGAAAAAGGAGACAATACATTTTCGTTGTGAAGTTGTGACACACTCTGTTCCTCCCATAGCTTTAAGCCCTCAGGAAGCACTGAGTGCTTTGGTCCCTCTGTCTTTCAACACTGCAAGGTACTTTTAAGTAGAAAGAATGAGACCTTTTGCTGTTGAAATGTGTCAGAATAGTGAACTGTCCTTGAGAATATTTTAGCTCTGACTGAGGTAGCGTACCGTGTGTTCTGATCTAGCCCTCATTTGTAGCTTTTGAAAAGAGATTTGAGAATTACTCGCACTTTTTCCCCTTTCTTTTGTACCTTAAATAAGAAGAGATGGCGTTGTTCTTGTCCCCCTTGTCCCTCTACCTGAGTAAGGAGTGCGATAAAGATAAATGCAAGTAGTAAACTGTTCATTTGCAGACTTAGTTCTGGATTGGAACAAGTTGGATTCCCCAAACACATAACAGAAATAGGTTCTTGACTATATTAAATCATCCAGTGAGAAATCCAACAGATCCTGGGGGCAAGCCACATATCACATCTGGCTAAAATTCAGAAACTGGCAGCATTTCACTGCTTTGGGAAATTTAAAGTGAATGTGAAGTTCAACTTCATCAACAATTTCAGTTATTGCTTGGGAAATGGAAATAGTACAGATGTCTAGAATTTACAGTCCTGTACCAAAACCTGTAAATCAAGAGGCAAAGCACTGTTAGTTTTCACTGAGTATTTGGTTTCATTACAGTCTATTTCTGGATCCCTTCATTTTACTCCTAAAAATAGTGACTGTAAGTACTAAGTAGTTTATATAATGTTAAATAGTGTATATTCATACATCAGATTGATCACAATAGTGTTTTAAAACACATGTGAAATTATGAGATTGACAATTTAAATGTTATCTCAAAAGAAAAGGGTTTTTTTAAACCAGCAAGGTTTTGTTTATTTTCTATTTTGTTTAAACTAAACATCTAGCAAAAGAATGTTCCATACATGAAGTAATAGAAAGACCTCACATCATAAAATTGCTTTATCAACTTCATATTTGATAACTTGCTTTGAATAGCAGTTTTTACAGTCTAAAGCTGTTGTTGTTACTGAAAATATTGTCATATTATAGAAATTCACCACATCAAACTGCCGTTAATCAGAAAAGTTGCCTGTTAAACTCAGACAAAAAATACACAGCAGCAAGCATTGCCTGTCCCTTTCATTGCTTACCTAACTGAATGAGTTAGTCTCATCAAGTAACTTATTTCTTTCTGAACGTCTCTCCTCCCTCATTCTCCATGTATTTGTTTTGTACCTGTTGTCTTTTCCTTTATTCCCTAATCTCAGATTGCCCATTATGTGTTTTTTCTGTACTCCGTGGCTGAAAGTCCATTTTCTATTTCTCTATAGCTGAAACTCTTAGTTGGAGTTTCATTGGATTTTATCTTAACTGGTACAACTCCCTCTGAGCTTTCTCTACTTCACACGACTTTCTCTGTGAAATTGTTTGACCACCCTAATGTTTTCCAATTACTTAGCATGCTCAAAGTCACTTCTTTTTTTGCTGTGGAGGAGAATATACTGCAGCTTTCTGAACTCTTATTAGTCAGGAAAGGTGTGGGTCAGATTCTCAGTCTTCATCTGAGTTTTTCAGTGTATTTTGACTGAAAATGTCATTTGTATGTAACTTGAAAGCATTTTGCTTAACTAGTAATTTGTCTCCATCTAAATGGAAAACTGAGGCACAGATTCATGACCTAAGTCTGAGTGTTGTTTTTCACTAATATTTTTAAGGAGGTTGTAGTGAGGTGGGTGTTGGTCTCTTCTCCTAAGTAACAAGTGATAGGACAAGAGGAAATGGCCTCAAGTTGTGCCAGCAGAGGTTTAGATTGGATATTAGGAAAAATTTCTTCACCAAAAGGGTTATAAAACATTGGAACCGGCTGCCCAGAGTAGTAGTTGAATCACCATCCCTGGAGGTATTTAAAAGATGACACTTAGGACCTGGTTTAGTGGTGGACTTGGCACTGTGAGGTTTACAGTTGGACTCAATGATCTTAAAGGTCTTTTCCAACGTAAATGATTCTATGATTCTACTAACGTTGCAATGAAATGAGGAGCAAAAATTGTTGGAGTAGAAAACCAGGAGTCCATAAAGTGTTTGTTTTGAGAGGCTTTTTTAAGAATAAGTTTGTGGTGCCACAACTTTTCAAAACTACTTGTTTGCCATGTCATTCACGTACCTATTATTTGTTCAGATGATCTACTACTATCAGTAGCCATCAGTGTGTTTCCCCCCATTGCACACAGACCTCACTGTACTGGTATTCTTAAAATCTTAGATTGGTTTCAATACTGGAAACAATCCCAATGCCTTTGTAAGATGCCTGATTATATATACATATACAAATTCAATTTTATTCAGACATGAGACATTAAATAGAATTCCTCTAGATCGCTGTCTGAGTTTCCTCCTTGCATGTTTTGGTGTTGATATCATGCTTGTGTAGGTGATTCTCTGCCAACTGAATTCATGTATTTCACAGAAGACCTTGTCTTCTGAATGATGTTTTGATGATGATTTCAGTTCAGCAGTTTGCCCATAAACATTAATTTTTTGCTAGAACTGTGGTGATTTTAATGGGGATATATCATTAACCTGCTGTTTTCAAAAAACGATGGTAATTGTTTTTTTGGCTCATAGATTTTGAAATTTCCTTTCTTTAAATAAAGTACAGCTATATCTCTTAAGTATGAACTGTGATAATAGGATAATATAAAATTTGAGTTTTGTCCAAAGGATTTTGGTATAATGGGCTACCACAAAAATCGTATTTTTAAAAATATTTTGTAAGACACTCCATAGGGTGTTTTACCTACTGACAGAGGTCAGTCTTGGTAATGAATGAAACAGGCTTCTTGTTTATGAAAAATGAATGTACATCATCTAATTTTCACACCCTGGCAGCAGCACAACTCCTAGGGCGCAGATATCTTTGTTCATCATCATTGACAAGGACTGAGAGGTGTGTGCATTCAGTGTTCAGCCTTTCAGAGTTGTACATTTTTATTTTCTCTGGGGTTGTCTTTAGGAGATTAGACAGAACCCATTAATCTCAATAAGGTTTTCTGCATCAGGGAGAAATCATAGTATTTTAATGAAAAGAAGTAGCCCGTTTACAATACGTAACACACAGAAAATTCCGTGAGGTATTTCATATCTATACTGACTACACTTTCTGTTGATCATATACTACTCCTGGAGTCCTGTGTATAGGTACCTTTGGTACGACTGGTATCAGCAGGTTTCTTTGATCTGACTAGCATCATCTTTCTGCACCAATGAGCCCTCTGATGGTATAATTCATAAACACGTTAGGGTGAAGTTTCAATAGCATTTTGGAAGATTTTTGATTGATTTTGATTTGATAGGAAAGCTATATGAATTCTGAGCCTAATTTTCTCTGGAAGTTTCCACCAGCTATGTTTTCTCAGGCCATTTACAAGGGTCTCAGTGATCCCCAGTGCTAAAGGCGACAGTTTTATGACTGTTACGAGAATGATAGTCTTATTATGGTTTCCTTCTGTAGCAAATAGCTTGTTCTGTGATCTCCATCGTCAGCAGCAGCAGAGCCTGTTTCTGAAGGATCTCTTAAACTTTCCCCTTATTTTTTCACTCTGCTGTGGAACAGAAATGATTGCCATTGAATAGCCACAAAAGTTGCCACAGTGAAGGTAAATATGTGAAGCATATCTTTTAAAAGCACAAGAAACGTGCATGTGCACCTAAGAAGTATTCTCTTGTGATAACAGACCAAGACATGAGTTTGAATCTGTATCTGATTACATTTTAGAACTTGAACCATGTATAATTAACGGCATGTGGTACTTCATCCTGATGACACATCCTATCTGTTTAAAAGTAATTCCTCAAATAAAGATGATATCTATATTTCTAAGGCTTTTTTAATTCCTGCCTTTTATGAAGGATGGCAGTCCAAGATGGCAATTTAGAGTAAACTTGAACAGTAACAAGTATTTTTAGTATGGGAATTTCTAAAATTAAGAATGTTCTAAAATTAGGAATCTAGTAACAAACACAGCGTATTGTGCTACACAGTATAAGTGTAGCGCAGAGTATAAATATTTTAGATACTAAAAAACATTCCTTAAATGTATGCGTAGAATTAGTAGTGAATTTTCTCTTTAACGATTGTATTCTGATGTGTTTGCTTTTAAAATACATCCTAGGAAATCTGTATAAATGAACAGAGATGATCAAATGTGTATTCCATTAAAAATAATACCATATGGCTAGGCATTTACTGTGTTACAAAATGAGAAACTGAAGGGGAGGGGGCCTATATTTCCTTTAATGCGCATGTGCAACTTCCATTAAAATTAATGATAAGCATACCCTAAGAACAGATAGCATCTCATGTTTAAGATTGCATCCTGGTTTTGTGCTCCTTAGAGGCGGATCGTCTGACAACTAACAGACAATGCCTCAGTACCTCATTACCCCTCAGAAGCTCTTAGAAGAGTTGAGAACATGTTTCCTTGTAGAATTTAGAATTTAGCTCAGTTCTAAGAATATAAAGTTCAAGGTAACCGTGAATTCTTACCTGCTTAATTTGTTTCCATTTGTAAGGCCCTGGTCACATCATGCTTTTTTTTCAGTTGATAGGTTATCAGTAGTAAATAGCTTGTGTATTTTCTTAAATCAAGGTTTTGATTTATACTATATAAAGGCTTTGCTTTATATTTCAGCTGCTGAAATCTTCCTTAGTTGCTGAGTACTATGTCAAGTTCCACCACCATGTTGTCTCTCTAAACCAAGGCACTATAGGGCATCCACACTTAACATAGTACGTATCTTAAAATATACACTTATTTAACTATATACAGAGGTTCTGCTTCACTGATACCCCCAGGAATAGGGACCCTGTTGCTCATCTTGTCCTGGAAATCCTTATAATGCAAAAAGAGGGATTGTAATGGAAACTAATTAGAATTTATGTCTAAAAAAATAGTGTTCATATTTTGTTCGTCAGTGATATTACTGATGAACTCATTTTATGATGCATACTATGCAATGGGTTGCAAAATTCCTTGTACAGCATCATCTTTGATGACAGAAGACTCTAAGATAAGGAAGTAAACTCCTGCACACTGTGCACATCTTTTCATCGGCATGCAGTGAAAAAATGTCAGATAAGATGCAGTGATGAGAGAGCTCATTAAGGAAAGAAAAATATGCCCTTTCTTTATTTTAATACACAAATTATACTTTGCTTCTTCTATGCTTCTAGAAGCCTTTGTCCTGCAAACGCGTATGTAGAAAACTTTTCTCCTTCTCCATTAAACAGGATTATTCACCTGATTGTCTTATTTGCTAGCTGAAACTATTTTAATATTATGGATGTGCAATGTATGAGCTAGTATTTTTTAAATATTTGCAACCTGAACCTGAGTGTCATTGAATCTCAGCTGTTGGAGAGGGGAATATTTTATGACTAATGCTGTTCCTAGAGTTGTAATATGGCCAAGCTGCCATGAAAAACAAAACAAAACAAAACAAACCAACCAAACCCTAGCAAACTACCTTGCTGTATTGTGCAGGCAAATGAGAAAGAAAAGAACAATAAAAAAATAATTTTTAGAAAGCTGTGAGCCAGGAGGGATCCACTGGGGGAAGGAACAGTCTTAACAATTGCATGTGGTAAAGGCACCCGTAGCTGTGCTTTTGCACTCTAGCTTAAAAAAAAAAAATCTTTTTTTTAGATACAGTGTTTCTGTTGGTACGTTTTCAACTATCAAATGTTTGTGCAGTTAATGTAATTAAATTAATCACTTAACATGTCAAAGAAAACATTTGAAAATGGAAAACTAGAAAATTTCAAAGTATTCCATCTTCCTCTGTGTCAGTAAGCATGGAGTGCTACAAGTATATCACCTTTCCTCATTGGGGTGGGAAGGGAGGAAAATGGAAATGTTTACAGAATTCTGCAGAAATAGGAGCATTGTTAAAAGAGATGTTTCATGATGAATTAAAACAAGATCAAAGAAAAAGTATACTTTTATGCTACTCTGAAATCTAAAGTGTTTTCTCACTCATCTGCTTTCTTATTATACCAACTGATCTGGAAATACTTAAAGTTTTATTACAGCATAGTTTGAGGGAGCAAAGAGAAGCTTCTCTTCTGTCATTTAGCTAGTTCAAACTCATCCCCTAGAGGTCTGGTTCTTCTTCCAATAAAATCAATAATAAAAGTCTTTACTCTTCTGGGCTTTGAAACATACCTTAAGTACCTAATTGGGTCCCGTAGATACTTGTACAGCTGATTAACATCTTTCAAACCTGGCCACTGATGTCAGACAGTTTTTCACTTAAATATCTTGACAACTACCAAGACAGAGATAATTTTCTACATAAAATTATGCGGAAGTATTAGTAAATACTTCAAACAAGGAGACATTGCCTATTCTGGATAGAAACTGGCACAGCCTAAAGGACTGCTGCTTTAGGTAATTATGATGTTAAAAATAACAGAAAGTGAGCTTTATTGCATCTGAATAAACACATTCCAAGATGAAATCACAAGCTGAGAACCTAGTCTTCCTTCACAAGCCTTCACAAATCTTCTGCAAAAGCAGAATGCGTGTGGGGAGAACATTCACATTCAGGCTAAATTGTCCACTGAAATCGGCAGACTCCAGTCAACAGATGCTTAATGATACAACCATGATGATCCACACCACTAAATCAAAATCACTAACCAATTATAAAACCAAACCAAACCCCCCAAAATACCCAAAAAGACCAATCTAAGCTACCTCTTCAATTCTTTAAACACTGTAATTTCTAATTTGTTTCCCTAATATTTAATTTAATCAGAACTGCTTTTGTTGCAACTTGTGTCTGTCTCCTATTGTCCTTTGCATGTCCAAGAGGAGTCTGGTCTGTCTTCTCTATAACCTCCCACTACGTAACTGAAGGCAGTAGCGAGATTCCCTCTCCATCCTCTTAAGACTGAATAAACACAGGTGTCCCAGTCTTCTCCCATGTGGCACATTATAGCTGTAATAGTTTAATCTAGTTTACCATTTTTTAGAATATTTAAAATGTCAATGTACATCAGGCTCTCTGGTAAAATACTAGAAGACCAGGATCAGGAACACAATTAATGAGTGCTGTGGCACAGATTTTGAACATACTTTTTAATTTGTTTAACATAGGAGTCAAACTACATGCACTGCTGTTTCAATTCCATATTTAGTCGTTTGGACTGAATACCATAATGATCTAAATGGAAAATACAGTAGTTTGAATTGCAGTGCAGCTGCATACTTTGTTGAGTGGGTTGAATACCAGTCAAGCTGTGAACTTCGGAGACTGAAATTTCATATCCTTCTTTAATCATGCTGCATTCTTTGTTGATGAAGCAATAGAATTTAACTGTAGAGAATATTTGCTGATCTGCAAAAGAGTGTGTTTTTGTTGCCAAATATATTTGAGAAAACAAACTAGTAAGATAAAAATGTTTACAACCTATGACATAGTGAGCATAGTAACAGGCAATATGTATCTAAGTCTAGTAAAGAGGTTTATTCTGCTTACAGCTACTCTAAAGAAAACCTAGAAATACCTTCTGTGATTCAGAAATGTAACTGAATCTGTAACTGAATCAAGATGATCATGATATAGCCCAGATTTTTAACTATTTGCTCATTATTTCAATTGTCACAAGCCAATATTTATTATGGTGATATATCTAAGATTCCCCAAAATAAGCCATATAATTCTCTTTATATTATATATATTATACATTTTATATTATATATTATATATACAATATATACACTTACTGAAAATAGATTGCTCTAAGCATATTGAAATTGCTAAGTTTTATTATCAAAACAACATTAAAGTAAACCTAGAAAATACACAATATTAATTATTTAAATCTCTGCATAAAAGTAGTGCAAATATGTGTAAGTCAATAACAAAATACATATCAGACAGCAAATTTTTCAAATTAACAGGTAATATGTAACATACATAATACTCAGGTTGAGCAAGTATTGAATGAAGCAGTAAAATACTTCACAAAAAATGTTGTCAAACTACAAAGTTTCTTTGTCTAAATATGGATAATCTCTCTCAAAAAAGAAAAAAAAAGGGGCAACCGAAGTGGTGATCTCATGCAGTCACATATGTTTTCAGAGGAGCAGTAAAACCAGCCACATAAAATGTATAAAACACATATAAATATTACTGATCTCTCATAACAGTATTCCCACCAAATCAGTGAGATAAGTTGATGTGGTCAATATGGGTCTGAATCCAAGTCCAATTGTACCTCATGTCACTGATTTGCTGGGTCGCTTCAGCAAATCACTTCTTTCTCCAGCTTTTCCTCACTGTAAAACAAAACAAAGCAAAGCAAAACAAAGCAAAACAAAGCAAAACAAAGAAAAACAAAGAAAAACACTATATTTTGTGAAGTCGTCTTTAAGCTCTGTGGATAAAAAACACTACAGAAGCTCTGGATTTATAATTCCTTTAGCGGACTGGTGAAACAGCATCAGGTTGTGTTGATTTTAATAATGATTTAAACAATAAGATGTATGTGATCTTGGTTTATACCTGTCAGCTGCAACATGTGGAAAGTGTCAGCAGTTCTGGTGACTTCAGTGATCCTGGCTAAGCCTTTCTATGCTATTTAATTCACTTTCTGCTTTTGTATCCTTTTCTGATGTTAGACTCAGAAAAGTGAGTAAAATGATGAGACTGAGATGTAGCAGTCTTATAACTTATTCTAAAGAGGCTGAAAAACAGGCTGTGCTGTGAAATTACTCTGCTAATAAGCAACAAATTATATTTGTAAATGTTGTGAACCTATGGAATTATCCAGAAGACAAATAATTTTAAAATGTTACCAACTTGTTACCTGAAAGTCTTTGCTGTCTTAAAGGACATCCCCAGACTCCTAGAATAGAAGTACAGTAGAAATAGATTTTATTTTCTTGAAAATAAAGTATTATGCTAGGTGGTGCAGTATGTTTTTCCCTATATATATGGGATATGTGTAAAATAAAGATTTGTTTAGCAAAATGATTTCTAACTCTGTATAGGAAGATGCAGTGTAACTCACCAAAAATAGGAGAGAAGAATTTTTTTGAAGGAAATAGGGAAGCAAAGAAACTCAGCATAAAAACTATTGCTCTACCAGATATGCCTGTCAATAGCAGTGTATTACTCTTTCAATAAAAACTACAATGTAAGCATACTACTAACACATATCACATTTGAAGCAGGCTAAAATGCATGCAGGTAATAAAGTACCAAAAACTATGGCAATGGTGTACCGTAAACTCTCACTCTGCAACAAGAGATAGGATAAGATGCGATATCAGCTTTTTAAGACAGGTATTTCTTTGGAATACCTTGTAATTATTAGACCAGACAGGGAGGTTGTAGGATTGGCAGGTAGTATGCATGTCTCTCTAGTTTTTGTCAGAGTGCTGATATGTGTACATTTATGCTGATAAGAGTGGTGACAGAAATAGAAAATCCTCAACTGTTTTGGGGAATGAAAAAGAGGGCTGGATAGCAAAGCTTCCCCCCCCCATGCCCTTCTCCACACAATATACACCACATCAAAAGGCAGAAAGAGCTTCTCTGTTCTCTTCACAGTTAGCCCAAATTCCTTTTCACTCATCTCAGACAAATGACCATCAAACAGGCATGCAGCTTTACTCTCTGTAAAACACGAATGAGGTCTTCATAGCATCATCAACATTCTTTAAAACTTTTTTCAGATATCTATCAGAAATCCTCAGTGTTGGATCTGTGAAATATATTTTCCCTCTAACAGCTGTGTTTATGGTATGTATCTCACTATCTGCTTATAAGCTAACATTTACGAATGTTCAGAGGGGAGTTACCCAGCAAGAGGTAAATCCTGTCAAACATCACATAACTGATCTGAAAATGTTCATTAGCAGACATGTAATACTTGCTTTGACGCTTTCTGGAATGGACACTCAAGCTTCTTGACTTGAAGACAGATATTCAACCCAGGTAGTAAACATATTTCTCCCAAAGGCCTGGTTTTAGATATATATGGGCTTGATAAATGTGCACTTGACCTTTTACGGACACACAGTCTTCCAGTGCAAATGTGAATATAAGTCTTGTTCATTTGTCTACAGAGAGGCATATGTACAAACAGTGCAACTTCGCATTTTACTTCGTTTCATAGA
Source organism: Phaethon lepturus (assembly GCF_000687285.1). Taxonomy (NCBI): domain Eukaryota; kingdom Metazoa; phylum Chordata; class Aves; order Phaethontiformes; family Phaethontidae; genus Phaethon; species Phaethon lepturus. The sequence continues at coordinate 71,921 of NW_010554224.1, read as the reverse complement.
GGTACTGTAGCAGGAACAAGCAGAGGAATCACTCTGCAAAGAGGCAGAGATCAAAGATCCATAGCTGAAGAGAAAAATCTGGATACCTTCCTCACCGACCCACCAACAATAAAAAATATGCCCAAACAAACAAAACCCCCCCATCAAACTGCAGTAAGATTCAAGGATAAAAGCTTTAGAGCCGTTCAAACATTTTCAAGTTTGGTCTGAAATTGATTTACCAGGGCTGTTTTCCATACTATGATACATTTATATAGGTTCAGATGATCTGAAGTTAAAAAAAGATTTGCATTCAGACTCCCTCTTCAGCCTGGGTTCAGATTTCACAGGCAAAATTCAAATTGCCCTGCCTGTAGACTAACAGATGGAGTTAATCTACTACCGTAGGCAACTACTTGCAAAACATGCATACAAGCCAGCATCCATGCCCATTTTTGTATGAAACTACTGCACACAGCGGCAGAGGAGAAACTTTGACCTTCAGAAATTAGCAGTAGCATTCATGAAACTAAAAGGGTTTCTATCAACAGATAGAAATAGTCTTAATATTACTTCATTAAAAGAAGGCCATGTCTGCTTTATGGCAGTTTATGGCAGTCAGTCTAAAGTGGCTTTGAAGGTATTCTGAAAGGACAAAATAGTTACTTGCTGTAAAATATGGAAGCATATTTTGTTTAAAAAGAATTAGAACCAAGCTGGTATGTGGAATAAGGAAAAGAATACATGCTCTATACGTTTGATCTGCAGTATTCTTTACCTTATATTTCCATGCACTGTAAGGAAAAAAAAAAAACAAACAACCCCACAAACATTTTATCTCATTGATAAGGAATCGCATGATAGATGATAACAGAGAGGACTCCAAATTTGTCTAACTGGTGATTTTCAAAAGAAACTGATTGCAGAGATGACACAGATACACTTAATGTTCAAGTCATGTGGAAACAAAAGAGTATCTCTTCAAAACCCTCGCTACTAACAGTGTTCCTGCTTCCTCCAAATTCACAGATCTACAGTTAGAATCATAGAATAGTTTGGGTTAGAAGGGGCCTTTAATGGTCACCTAGTCCAACCCCCCTGCAATGCACAGGGACACCTTCCGCTCACCAGGTTGCTCAGAGCCCCATCCAACCTGACCTTGAATGCTTCCAGGGATGGGACGTCTACCACCTCTCTGGGCAACCTCTGCCAGTGTTTTATCACTCTCACAATAGAGAATTTCTTCCTTGTATCTAGTCTAAATCTACCCTCTTTTAGTTTAAAACCATTACCCCTTTTCCTATCGCAACAGGCCCTAATAAAAAGTCTGTCCCCATTTTTCTTATAAGCCCCCTTTAGATACTGAAAGGCTGCAATAAGGTCTCCCCAGAGCCTTCTCTTCTCCCAGCTGAAGAACTCCAACTCTCTCAACCTGTCCTCACAGGAGAGGTGTTCCAGCCCTCTGATCATTTTGGTGGCCTCCTCTGGTAAGGTCCATGTTGGAGAGGGGCAGAGGGCCCCTCTGGAGGGCTCCAGAGCTGGACACAGGACTCCAGGTGGGGTCTCAGCAGGGCGGAGCAGAGGGGCAGAATCCCCTCCCTCGCCCTGCTGGCCACGCTGCTTTCGATGCAGCCCAGGATACAGTTGGCCTCCCGGGCTGTGAGCACATTGCCGGCTCATGTCCAGCTTTTCATCCACCAGTTATATTCTCCAATTTTCAGGCAGGGTGCAGCAGGTGGGAAAAACATCTGCTGTTTTTTGTTTCTGAAACCATAGACTTTGGGATTTTATGTAAAGGTACACTGAGGCTTGGAGAATTAACTATATATTTTTTTCAGGGCTAATTAATAGCTTATCTGTATCTCATTATTTTATGATTACTATCTTATCTCGCTATTCTTTCTGTAGAAAATATCAACAGCATGTGAAGAAGAAAAAAAAAACCCATGAAAAGAAGAAACATACAGTTAAAATCACAACATTAGATTAAAAAGCCAAGTCAGGAACTGCTAAATTGGTGGTTGCCTATGTACTCTTAAATCTCTCCCATGTGTCTGTCTTGTGTACTGAATGAGGCAGGGGTCCTGTGGGAAAACAAGATGAGAGTGTGTAATTAAAGACTCTATCATAATGCATATGCATATAACACTACATTGCACACACAATGTGTGGTTCATTTTCTTTCTCATCCTGTCCCTGCAGAGAAGATGAGAGGGAAAATGAACTACACATGACAGATGTTAGTAACATCAGTTAATGCATTTTTGGAAGGCAGTCAGATACTAAAGTTGTTTAAAGAATATTGTACGAATAGAATAGAATAGAATAGAATAGAATAGAAGAATAGAATAGAATAGAATAGAATAGAATAGAATAGAATAGAATAGAATAGAATAGAATAGAATAGAATAGAATAGAATAGAATAGAATAGAATAGAATAGAATAGAATAGAATAGAATAGAATAGAATAGAATAGAATAGAATAGAATAGAATAGAATAGAATAGAATAGAATAGAATAGAATAGAATAGAATAGAATAGAATAGAATAGAATAGAATAGAATAGAATAGAATAGAATAGAATAGAATAGAATAGAAGAGGAGAGGAGAGGAGAGGAGAGGAGAGGAGAGGAGAGGAGAGGAGAGGAGAGGAGTTAAACTGACCAAAATCGATTTCAAGTATTTTTAAACAAGTGCTCTAAAATAAAACCAAGAAAAATAACTTTCTGATAACAAGAAGCTGTTGGTTTTCTAGAGTGCTAAAGAAAAAATATAACACATACAAAAAGTGAAATCCTATGGATAGTACAGTTCTGATAATTTGTGATAGTAATTTGCAATACTCCTTTCTGTGCAGTCTATTACTTCCATTGTGAGCTATAGCTGCAGCGAAATAGAGCAGTTTCTTCATGAACCTTAGATAGAAGCTCTAGCGTTAGATACTGTGCTTCTCTAGGTGATGTACATATTCCTTATGCTTTCATGAAGACTGGGTTAAACTGGTCTCACATACAGAAACACATACTCAAATGACTAATGACTTAATTTGCTTCAGTTTTCTTCTAGAAGTCTCATACTCATAAACGTGCTCGTGCTCAGTCTTGGAATACAAAATTAACATACCTAAGGATCAATCTTTGAAAAATAATCTATTGTGCTTGCAGTTTACGTTTAGTTTATTTTTTAAGTATACTTTAGCCTGTCTAAAAAATATCTAAATTTGATGAATACTTTTTAAATATAAATAAAACCAAGTTTAACTGAGGGCATATTCTTGACTTTTATATCAAATAGTTGAAATAGTTGCACTATTATATAAGGACAATGAAAAAATATGTAGCTCTCATTGTATATATTACATTGATAAAGAAATCTAGACACATATGGCTTGTGATTCACCAAGTGTTTAAGTGTATACGCTATTTAAATGGCACTGATAATTTAAATATGATCAGGATGAAGGAGCTAGAAGTTAGTCACAAATTTCCAAGACATGACCTAAAGTCCACTGAAATTTGATAAAAATATGCCCAGTGACTTTGATGTATTGTGAATCAAGCTTAGTCTAACTGAAGGACATCTTGCAATGGAAAGACCTCTTGAGGAAGCGAATTGCGGTCAATATGGAAAAGGAAATTTTTTCAGGATTTTAAAGAGCAGCTAGTACAATAAACGATAAATAAGTAAAGATGGGGGAGCCCATGTGCTAAAAAAAATAATTCAAAGAAACTCATTAGGTTTGATGTATTCATTGTGTGACAGGGTTGAAAATTAATTCATCTTGTAATGTTTGACTATCATATAGACTTAAACAATAATTATTTAAAGCCTAAAGTTGCATTAGATGTTAAAATACTTGATTCCTTTTCACAATTATAATTCTTCTCTAAATACAGACCTACTTGGCATACTGGTTGTGTATTTTATAGTTTTCAAATGAATTTTAAAAGCTTGCCATTTCAGAGCAAAGAATCTAACCACCACACCAGGGAATCCATGCCTGCCAGCCTCTCCATATGTTCACTACACTCATAAGCCCTCTTGCAGTAATGCTTGCATAACAAATGTAAATACAGTTCTGGACCAAGTTTTCTCTCAGATGAGCACACATCAAAGACTAGTGTCAGTGAAGAGACTTTTCCTTCATCTATTGCTATCCAGCTTTGAACACTGTCTTCTATTTCTTCATTTAAATTTTACAATAGTGACTGCATAAGATTAAAAAGCAGATACTACCTAAGGGCAAAAATTTGCCCTTTACACAACTTGACTAGTACCTTACTCTCTGAGTGATCCTTTTAAGACAAGCACTAGTTTTTACTTCCTTTTGCCAAGTAATACTTTGATACCATTGGATGTGGTACAGAATGATGAGTGAATACGGAAAGCAAAATATTACTCAGTGTAGTTCAATCATGGGAACATTCACATGGAGGAAATGCAAGTGTCTCAGTTATACTGGTAATCAGATACTCACATGAGGTTTCCACTGAAATCGGAGGCTATTCATATAAGCAGCTCCTCTTCAGGGTTACTCAGGTAATCTTGAGTTGGTTCTGAGTAATAAATTAGTTCTTATAACTAAGGGTTAGAAGGTAGCATATAGCATACCCAAATGTTTTTTAAATACCATATGGGTGATCCAGGGAATTGCAGAGGAGTAAACTTTAAAACTGTATCTGGTAAAAATGTTGAAATGAAACTTCAATACAGAATAATAAAACACCTGGAAGATCATCTAATAAGAATGGTTAAACCAGTATGATTTGTAACAATGGAGAATCAATCTGTTCAATTTCTTTGAGAAAATCAGTTGATATAATGTATATGGTGTTTTAAGAGGCATCTGACAAGGTGTGTTACTGTAAGCTACTAAAACAGAATAGTCATGGGAAGAGATGCAAATGTCATGTTAAACTGGCTAAGAGACCAGAAAAAAGAAGCAAATGACAATTTTAATAAAGAAAAAGTATTTGTTGAATGAATATGTATATTAACGAACAGACAACACAGTGAAAGATGAAAATCAGCAGTGATACCATACAGAAGAACAGCTAACACAGAAGGGAGACACCTTAAGTGCTCATACCACTCTCATGCTTCTAAATTAATCAAATCAGCTCAGGAAATGAATGTCAGCATCACTAAAAACAGCTCAATGAAGACTTCAGTTCAATGTGCATTTGTATTCAAAGAGCAAATAAAGTATTGGATGTATGAAAGAAGTAGTAGACAATAATGTGAAACTATGTCATACCTTTATATACATCATGTTTTTTTCTCATATCTAAAATATTGTCCATATGTAGGCCAAATGACTTGTATGACAATTTAGACAAAAAATAGAATTTGAAAATAGTAAAGACTTGTATGAAAGAGAATAGAAAGATTTGGTCTTTTTTATTTTTGAAAGAAAAAATGTATAATCAAGGTACCTATTAAAGGTATTAAAGAGCATGGAGAAGACAGATTGAGGGTCTCTGTTTCATGATAAAGGAAAGCACCTTTCTACAGAAGTGGGAAGAAGCAAATAAAACACTATTGTTCCAAAATACTTTTCTCCTTTAACACATATTTGCACTTCAGAACTCACTGCAAAAGATGTCACTGAGGCCAAGAAACACTGAGACTGAAAATTTGGCTGAAATTAAAATGAACAACAGGTATAAAAATCTAACAGAATGGTATGAGTTAAAATCCCTGCTCTTCAGCACTTGATGTCAATTCTAAAGGTTAGTGATTAGGATACAGGAAATTTACCTTGTATCTGATTAATGCAGAGTATTATACTTACCAGATGTCATTCAGACTGTTCATGCAGAAAGCTCAAAAGGCTCAGGAGACCTGTGTGCTTGGAACCCAGTGGTGAGCTTCAAAGGGCCACTGATTAGGGGTGGTAGGAATTACCATTTCCTGATGAAGGTAGAAAAGCATTGTGGCAAATGGGGGGACGCATCTTCAGGAGAAGGTCTGGGATGCATTGATTTTCCCCAGAGTCTCATTCCTGACCTCAGAGACACTCCTTGTATGGATCTCTGCCACTGCAGAAGAAAGAAAGAAAGAGTTTGTTGTAACATTTAATTCCAACCTGTCTGCATGTTGGATAGACAAATGTTGTCCTCTTTCCCCTAGCAGAAAGCCTGTTTCAGTGAAGATTTTTGACCTCAGAATTTTCCTTTCAAAGTAGGTCAGGGTCACAGGTAGGTATCCAGAGCTGAGGCAATGTCACCAGTTTGGACTGGTTGGCCATTGGATGGCACTGGCCATTGGATGGCACAGCAGTAAATACCCTATAATTCACATCACATATGTAGTGAGATCCATGCTGCCTGAGTCACAAGAACAGAGCAAATGGCTTGACAGGCTCCACCATTAAAAATCAGCATTGTCTTCTGCTGGGAAGCAGTTAATACCAAGGGATGCCTGTACAAAATACAGGAGAGGGATGGGCTGTGGACAGTCTTCTAAAGAACCTGGATACAAGACCAGGAAAAAAGGAAAATATTCAGACCTTTTCCTCTGACATTTCGTGTTGGCTGTTCTTAGACCTTAGACTTTACATAGACCAGAAATGTAAAATAGTTGCTAGTCTCTATAATAACTCAGGACGAATAAGGCCGATTGCATAAATTAGTACTTTATATTCTTTGTCCTCAACTAAAAGTAAAGGGAGAAAAAGCTTTTCATGTGACCGTTTGGAACAACAACTTAAGTTGTTGTCACAGAAGCAATCTGTGAATGCTATTGATGATATGGGTTATAGAGGAGTTACTTGTAAATAACTACTTGTGCCCATATAGTATTGTAACTATACCTTTGTTTATAAGCCTGGGCTCTAAATTGGAAAGATCAAATGCAGCAAAAGAAAAAAGTTAGTAGTGCCATGACATTAGTAAGTATTATATAATTGTATTATAATCATCATAAGTCATTACTGAGCATGCTAATGTATCAGTATTAAGATCTTGTTACTTGCTGCACAATCAGAGTAGACAAGAGAAAACTATTTATTGGAAACCAACCTCAGCCAATACAAAGAGTAATGAAATACCTTTAAGAAATACAGCATTTATGCCATGAACCCTGAATACTATGAAATAAGTTGCTTTCCCCGCCCCAAGAATCACTGAAGCAGCATATACTTAAACTATAGTCAGAGCTCACTAAGCCTTGCCAGGATGGGTCCTCAGAGGAATTAATTCTTTGTAGAAGTCAGTTGTCTTTGACTTTATGTTCCTCTAATTTTCTGACAATCTTTGGAATTACCTAAACTATTCAGTACTGGATGAAGAAACCCAAAAGACTTGTCAAGAAATGCCATGGAGCAAATACCAAGAAGGGAAGTTTGCTAATATTGTGAACTGGGTGGCATTTCAGGCGTTATGAGCCAGAGCACCGGAGTGCTGGGTCCTCTGGTGGGGAACGGCCTTTGGTTCCCTGTGTCTGCAGATGTAGGCTGGCTTTTACCACCTGATTTTATTTATGGAAGATTGTATGTTAGAATTATTCCACAGGGTTGCTGTTGTCAGAGAAGTACATTGTGTGGCCTTGCTGTGGTATAAATTGAAAAAAAATAGAAGGGAAAAGGTATTTTGTTTGTACATGAGATCCATTTTTTTCCTTTTATTTTATTCCCTTCTATTTTGAATAACTATTTTCCCCTGTAGGCTGGCTGAAGGAAGAAGAGAGGACTCAAGTCGATTGTCATTTTCATTAACGCGGGCTACGAAGTAGACAACAGAGCTGCAAGAGAGTATAATAACATATGACAGGCATGTATTGTTAGTATAAGGCAATAAGAAAAAGCAACTAGTAATTCTGTTTTACTACATCCAGATAGTTTAAAAAATGGAGAGACTGATAACATTTATAGTTTAAAGCAGCTGAGCAGTAAAGGAGAAAGGTGATAGAAATGGCAGATAAAAAGTTACTTGCAGTCTAACAGAGCCACAGCCTCATAGACCGCTGTAACACTGTAGCTTCTAGATTTACAGGCTCAAAATATGTAACTGGGTATATCAAATACTAAGACATAGGTGTTTATGCAATTATAGATGTTACTCCTGTGAACATTGTGGTTGACATTTTAGAAGCTGGTTGAAATCATGTAAGTTCTTTACATTCTTCAGAGAGAAATTGCATTCTCACTTTTATTTATTTATTTATTTATTTATTTAAGTCCTTAAGGATATATGTTACCAAGAGATGTGAGTGGGTTTTTTCTCTTCCGTAGCATCTTGAGAACATTCTAGAAAAAATAAAGGCACAGAAGTCTGGAAATTTTTTACTTTTATGGTCTGCCATCAAATCTGAAAAGAATTCTCTATAATAAGTTAAGAATATATAACTATATGTAATTTTCCATCTTTTAATGATCAATGTGTGACATTGTCAGAATAGATGGAGTTACTGTCATCAGATAATTTTCAGAATAAGGAGAACAGTATTGCAGTTATGAATCAAATGCAGTTTGGATGTTAATGCATGTTTTCCCTGGAGTTTGAGTCGGATAAATGCTAGCATAAAAAAACCAAAAGCAATACTCATGGAATTCATTCCTGCCAGAACTGTTAGCATGCTAAACAAATGATGGACCACACCCAATAATCTTTTTCAAATGAAATTCAGAACAGTTGTTGTCAAGGTCCCTTCCTCAGTGAATGTAACACCATCTAGACACTGGTGGAAAAGGCTGAACAGAAAACTGCTTGATTTTCAGCACTCATCCTAAAATCTCGGGGTTAATTTACAGAGAGAAATACACATTAAGTAATGGTGTGTGTATATATGCAGCCCATTAGGTGCCCTACCTTTCTCTGTAGGCACTGGTAACATACATGGCTGTGCATTTATGCTCCCTGTGCTGAATTTATTTTAAAGGAATAAAAGTTTGTTATTGTACCACCAACAAACCTTCAATCAAAAAAACCCAACCAACCAAGCAAAAAACCTACATTAAAAAATCTTTGAAATAAAACTGTGTTAAGTGACATATCATCTTTCGAAACCCGTAAAGCCAAAATGTTGCTGAAAGTCATGAAGTATTTCCATTGATGCAACAGAAATCTACCAGCGTAAAACTGATCTACAAGGAATCGCAGTCAGAGTTTGCCTTCCATATTTTGTGATCATTCACTGCCTGAAAGGTGAATGTAGAAGTGTCACCAAAATATAGAGAGGCACTTTATTCAGCTAAGAAAAACAACAGTGTGCACATCAGTTATTCAGTGTTTACAGCTGGAGGAAATCACATGAGTGGTTAGGAAGTTCCTCAGCAGCTGGATGACTTGTGACCAGTAAGCTTGACCTTAGCAAGAAAAATTTAAAGCAGACAATATAGTTCAGAATTGTAAGTGCCAAGGAATCTTTTCTGTATGGCACTGATTGGCCTTTCTTGGAGGTCAAATAACACGCGATTACCAAAAAATTCAGTTTTCTCTTAAAGTTTCACTTATATCTTCAGTTGTTAATTCTGGCATGTGGCAATTTAAATGTTACTTATTTTTTCCGGCATAGTTGCCACAACTGAAGTGATATTTTCCAATTCATGTACAATCTAGAAGTCTAGAAATATTACTTTTGTCAAATCTGAACAGAATTACTTGATGGTTTTATCTGCAAAAGCAGACAGTATGTCAGAATGCATTAACGATCAACATCTTTATGAGAAGATTAGAGAAATCAATTGTTTCTTTTTGAAAGATGTAAACCTTTGCACATACAGTTATCCTAATTTGCATTAATGGATTTACTAGCAAAGATCTTTTCCTTTGGAAGCCTTGTGAAATATGTTTAATACTGAAATATGTTTAGTAGTGAAACATGAAATATGTTTAATATTTTTTAGTGCCTTTGAAGCTAACCAAAGTTTTTGTAGATAGGTGACCTGAGTAGGACCACAGTAGTAGTGACATGAAAAATACAAACATCTTTTAAAGTACATATGCTTTCATTTGTTATCTGAAGAACAACGTATACAAGGAGAAAAACTCTTCAAATGTTACCTCTGAGGTGAATTGTGGAAGAAATAAAAAATGACCACAGCATCTTTGTGCTATGCTAGGTATTCTGTTGCTCTCAAATCTGCCACTGTGAGCTGTCCTGAAACATTCTCTTCCTTCCTTTTTTTTATTTAATGTTGTTCCCATGTTTGGTTGTTAATATAAGAATGACTTTTTTAAAAAAAAAATCTTTTAATAATCTTTAATAAGATTATTAAATTTAATAATCTTTACTAATCTTTTAATAATCTTTTAATAATCTTTCTTTTAATCTTTTTTTTCAAGATAGGCTCACGGGGAAGGAATCTCTACTTACAGTTTGGCAATATTGTCTTATTAGATTGCAAACAGGTATTTTCAAAGGCACAAGTCACAGTTAGGTGTTAACTCCCTTTATGCCTTAAAAAAATATCTTTTATATCTTAAAAAAATATTCAGTCCTTTTCTGAAGCAGCAGTTCTTTCCCTCTCACATGTTCAAAGCCATATGCCTATTCTTTTTACATCAAGATGAAAAAAAAATGCAGGCACAAAGCTTACGCTGTGATGGCCTTTTCCAGCTCTTATTCATTTCACTAGAAGTTGGATGAGGACCTCTGAGTGCAACTAAGGCAGAAATGTAAGGACAAATAACCAAGATTTTGCCCTAAAAATGATCTTTTCTCTTACATTGGCCAATCTTATAGTTAATTCTTGAACTTCAAGTTCCTCAGTTATATAAAACTGACAAAGAGTATCACTTAGAAATTATTAACTGTATTTCAGTACAAAGCCAAATGGTTTAATTTGATGTTTTAATTAATTCTTTCTCAAATATGTAAATTTTATAGCTTACGATTTTACTTCAAAAGATTCTGCCTTGCTTTGACTGACGTGTCATGTAGATACAGTAGAGAAAGATTATTCACCTCAACAGCGGGCTGAAGACAAAACATCTATACTATGATTAAGCTCATTTCTAGATTAGAATGATCACACTAGCACTTTCTACAGCTGGTGTCTCTGTGACAGTTTTAGTCATCTTAGTCTGCATTTCAGTGTTTTGCATTTTTTCCCAAAGAAAACCTGAAGATATCGAATTTATAGAACACCCCTCAGGACTACATAAAAACAAAGAACAGCAGCAACATGACCTGCAGGATTTTTTAATTAGATTATCATGCCGTTTATATTTTTTTTATTTTGAGGGAAATTTCATGTTGATCGGGGTCTTGAAATTAAAATTACGTTTATAGGGGCAGATTTCTGTTTGTCCTTTTCGTTCCTAATTCTATAAACTTTGGATGTCTAAGCCTTGACTTTTTTTTAGAAGTCATGCTTTAATTTTTTGCAGTTTTCAATGTGCATGTGTTTAGACATGTAAAGCAGATTTACTGAGAAAAATAAATGGCAGTTTGAGTTGGCTGGCTAGCTAAACGGGTGCAAAAGAGTTTTTAGGAAGGTGTATTTTAAAAGAAAAAAATGGAATTTAAAGAGTTGGGTTATAGTCTGAAGAAGGGAAAGCTAGAATTAAGATGTAATGCATGATCTCTATTTTCTGGAGAGGTTAAGGTCAAAGAGAAATTATTAGGATAATTGAAGAGGACCATTCTTCAACGGGAGTTACTAACCTTGTTAGTGTTTTATAGACCTTACTAAGCAGATCACATACCAGTATAGATTGAACTTAAGTGTCATTCAGAGCCGGTACAAGTGGTCACACAGAATTCAAGTGGAATGACACATAGAAACACAACCTGGGGTGGGAGGCAGCGTCGCTTTAGCAGCCTGGGTCCGATTTGTAAGACTAGGCTATATTCCTTCCCAGAGACACAGTTTGTGAGGAGCACAGAAGCGTTCTGTGACACTGTCTGTGTTGCTGCTGTGCCTGCTGATGCTCAAGCAAGCCTAGCTTACAGCTGAGTTAGACACTGGGTGGTCTTTGCACCAAACAGTTCAGATGAACAACAGTCTGTGAACCCAAAAGATTTAGGTCAGGAAGAAAGGGTGTTTCTATCCTTGTACCTCTGTTAGGATTAGCATCTTTTCCTCATCTTGTGTTGTTCATGGACATATATGTCAAATCACCCACTTTTTTTTTTAAACTTGCTTTGTGGTAATATTAATTTTGTGCATTCTGAGGTAAGGTGTTTGAGGTAGTGCCATGTTTAATCAGGGAGAATTGTGCCCCATACCTTGTTAGGCAATCTTTTGCTCTTACCCCCCCAAAATTCAATGAATTAGTCAAAACTGCAGGGCAAAATATCCAGAAAGGATTATACATGCAAAGACAATTGCTTTTAATTCACAGAGAAATTTTAAACATTTCACCCAGAAAATAAATCCTACAGCAGCTTATTTTTCCAGGGAATGATGCCTTATATACCACCTGTGTGGCCCAGAAAGGAAAAGGAAAAGAAACTTTAGACTGCCACTGTTTCCATACTTTCGTGATGAAAAATGGCTTCGAATGAAATAGGTTTTTAAAGGCCTCTGATGTGACTTAAAGTAGAAGGTATTCAGCTGTATAAAATATGAATAGGTGAACAATCCAACAAGCAATGCCTCAGAGCATCAGGGCCCTCACAAATCACAATTTCAAAAGTATGTTGAAGCATCCATTTAGCAATCAGAGGCATGTTCAACAACTCTTCTTGAGTAACCACAGCAAATAGAAGTTATTTAATTTTATAACTACAGTATGGCAAATAAATAACACTTCTTTGCTTTCTTATGTTGCAACAGGTTCAAAAGTTCAGCTTCAGTCAATACATAGACTCATCATAGTGTACAGATTATTATACTACTGACAGGTGCTCTTAAATATGAAATACTTTTAATGCATTTATTAAGTACTACATAGAGAGTCCTGTAAAGGAGAATCAAAGTGAATCCATATGGTATTGTTTCTTTTATATCTATATAGTTATATATGTGCTTATAAATACAGTTTTTCAAAGTCCCTCATTGTTCCAATAAAAAACTGATATGCAGAGATAGACTGAACATTGGTCATTTGTAGTCGCGATTAGAAAAAAATATACTTCTTTGCTTCAATAACATAGAGGTGACTGTAATGCTGAAAACGATGGCTAGATTAATTTGAACTATCTTACATACTTCAAACAATCTTCAAACATGTGATTTGTTAACTGCTATGTTGTTTAAAAGAGAAAGAATTCTGGATTAAAAACCTGTCCGGTGTTTCATTCTTTGTGACTCTACCCCCATGAGAAGTAGTTATAAAAGTGTTCAAGTAAGTGAATAGAAAACTTTAATTTGGTAGTATATTACACTTGCACAGGTGTTAATGAGTACAAAAGATTCAAGCAATGTAGAGCCAGCCTCAGATACTATATATCCAAAAAAATTATCCAATATATCCATCTCCATCACTCTTCATGTCTTCTCTTTTTCTCAGTGGCTCACCAGACGGTAATGTTCTCAGATCAAATATTCTGTATAAATTGGGAGAACATTTAGCTGATTTATGAGGCTTTTAGCTATTACATACTTACCTACTCAATAAAAGTACTTACATCATATGACACACAAGCTACCTCCACAATCCAAGAATCACTCTTAAAGTGACACATTCATCAAATTGTAATGTGATTTCCTGTACGTAATATATCACTTAAGGACAAATAACAGGCATTCCATTGTAGATATTTTTTATTTCTTCATTAATTGTTCTTTGTTTTCTCAGACAGCACTTTTTTACTCTTGTGGCTTTCTCTTACACATAAATATATTCTTTAGCATTAAAAAAAGAGCACTAGAAGGTGGAAAGGCAGAGAGAGACTGGTTGTGGGAGTGAGAGGAACGCAGAGACTGTAATTTTCTTAACATTGTTTTTTCTTTTCAGGCTTGGAATTAAGTAGCAGTTGATGGTTATGTCTAATAAGAAAAAAAATGGAGAATTGGATTTTGGTGAAAATGTGTGTCTTGCTTGCAAAATAGACAAACAGGTCTATTAACCTTAGATTAACTGAGCATCAGAACACAACCAGGTATATTTGATTTATAACAACAACATTATTTCTGGCCAACATGGTCTATTAAATACACATTTCACTGCATTAGAGGAAGATGTGCTATTTAGGCTATTATTTTAGAACCCAAGTCCCAGTATCTTTATAAGGTTCTGGAATAGAAAGATAGTGGAGGGAAAGTCAGTCATGAAGAGGGAGGTAGATAAGACTGTGTTTATTTTGCATGGAAGCTTGGGTCAGAGCCTGAAATTGCAAGTCCTGAACAACTTTTGAAAACATTATTGAGAATCTAAATAGAGATTTTGACCATCCACTTCCTCAAAAACCATATTCTACTCTGCACACAACACTCTGGAAGACGTACTTCCCACCGCCATTCCACTTATAACAGAAGTACTTGAATGAGCCACCGTTCAATAGACAGACCTCACCTATTTCAAATAATTTTTGTCATCAAGTATTTTTGTCCTTTACAGCCGCTGGACTGCCTTGTTCCAGGATCTCTCACCCTCACTAATGTTCAGTTGTATGTCATAAGGTCTCAAACAATTTCTCAAGCAGCAAAAATGAAATTCTTTACAGACTTTTACATGATTTATCTTTGCCAGATAGCTGAAAACTGGCCTACCTATACAGAAACCATGAAACTCAACACCTAACTTTTGTCAGTAAAATAGAATGTCCCGCAGTATAAATAACCCTCAGACTCCCACACTCTTAGTTTCCAGAAAGTTTCCCAGCTGCTCATCTCTCTCTTGTTGGTTGCCTGCTTGCTCACACCTGAAATCAGCAGTCCGCTAGCCAACAGCAGCAGCAGGTGAGACAAACCCATAGGGGCTAAGTATCAGTAAGTTATTGCAATACTATAAATACTTGCAATAGATAAATGCTAGTGAATTTATGCAACCAATGTTGGACAGAAAGTGTCTGAGACTTGACAGGTCAGAATTTCAAGGCCTTGATTCCATCAGATCATATAGGCATTGTAAGCACGCTGTAGAAAATCTAAGGGTATTTTGTAAATGAATGATGGCCAAACAGGAATGATTCCTATTATAAAGGTTTACAATTTAGCCTCTGCTGAAACTGGACAAATAAAGCTTTTGGGTAGCAGTTAAATGGTAGTCTAAACTTCCTGTTGCAACTGCGGATTGTTAATTACAATATATGCTATATAACCTCTACTAAAGATAAAAACTTATTTTAGAATTAGATTTTTTTTTCTCAGGGCAAAGTCTTAGAGAATATGAGCATGAATCTCACTTACGTCTATAGACATGTATAAAGGCTTTATAAAAATAAGTGTAAAAACATTCTAGAGGAAAATCTGACTTGTAACAGATGTTCTATAACCTTTACAAATGTGGGCTTCTGCATATGGCTATTAGCTTTTCTTTCAGCGGCATAGATTCAGTTGGGTTTATTTCTGGGAGGCACAATAATTATTTGGTTAACTTTGGTCCATAGCAGCAGGGATGGGAAAAAATTTAGTTTCCTTACTATTACAATAAGGTATTTCTATGGCTAACATAAGCCAACTTGAAAGGCTTGAGAATAAATATATCTGAAATAATTTATTTTCTAGATATTGTATTTCTAATGGTGGTTAACAAAGACTACACTCAGCTATATGATGCAAATGCAGAAACTAAGGCACAGACATCTGCAAAATGCGTGAAAGTGAAGGCTTGTAATGTCATTAAACCGTGTTATCATTGCTAACCCTGACCTGTGACAGTCTGCCCAAACACGGGCTTCGATTATGCATTGAACCTCTTGGTTAATTACGGCTTGCTCCTTTTTGAGCGTTAGCGTTTTCACTCACTACTACCTAATCAGTCTTCTAACCAAATTCAGGTGGAATGAGCAGGCAAAATTTTCTTGATGTTATGTGAGAGCCCTGCCCAAACCTTTTTCCCCTATTGAGATGGAGGAGACTTTTTTTCTATCTCATTCTTCAGACTCTTCATAGCCTAGTCCCACCCTATCACCTTGAATTATTGTCAATATATTAACACCTGCTTCTAGCTAACCTCCTCTTCAGAACTTCATTTCTTATTTAGTTAAATTGGAACTAGGCACCTTATTTCCTTTTTGCTACTCACCATGCTTGAGAACAATATCTATGAAGCTATTTTTCTTGTACTATCAACACATCTCTTAAACTTTATTTTTCTATGGTGTCTAAACTTTTTTAAGAAAAGCTGTTGTTGTTGGGATGATTAATTGTTAAACAACCAATGTGACTATTTGTTTATACTCTCCTTGCTGCATGTTGTTCATACCTGGAGCGTAAGCTTCATGGGGCAGGAATCTTTTTGTTTCTATGCTCCCTTACCTCACCCAGTATAGTGTGATACTGCATTTTGACTGCAGTTCCCTTATCATGGAGACAATAGTCATATCAACAAGTACAGAGAATCAGCCTGAGTTTGTTAGATAAATTATGGTCTGTAGGCTGATATCTTATATACCATGGCTGAAAAAGATCTAAGTAGCTGCACTGAGAGATAAGGACAGAGTAGTTTATGTCATGACAAGTTGCCTCTGCACTGAGGGCATATGTGATGTTCTTGAAATAGTGCAGCAATCCAAGCTACTAATAATTTTGCAGCAAGCAGCTGATGATCTTGAAACTGAGCAAGTGCTTTCAAGCTCGCTAATCTGCCAAACAGAATTCACAAACTGTGTTGGAAATGGTATGCACCGATTATTCTATTTTCTATGTAAGGAAAAACATTCTAGCATAATTAATGAACATCATGCACTAAGTTTAGTTAAATTGAAGGAAATGAAGTGCATTCTCTTGCAACATGATTTACTGTATACAATCTATTTTTAGGAATTCCAGTCTCTATTAGTGATTATTTTACGCATCAGGTGTGTTCTCACTGAAGTTCATAAAAGCGGCATTAGTCCCAGTTGCATGAAATATTAAGATAACTTTAAAGGTGACTTTCAAGGTCATATATCTTGACAAAATATTGTACAAGTGACAAAAAATATTTGGCAGTCTGTTCTGTAGAGTAAGACTTTATTAAGAACCCAATGGTTAATCATGAAGTTAACACATACAATGATTGCCTGCTCTGCCCTCACCTTGTTTCCTATTAATTCAACATCACACCATGACAGTAGAGCAGATTGTCATCACTTCATGGCATTATACATAAAACATGTTGTTATAAACATTGCATAAAATCAAGATGTAGGATATAAAGCTAGAGTAACATGTTTGGTGAAAAGTGATACCTTATCTCTCCCTGAATTTTGTTCCTCAATTTAAACATCAGTGAAAAGATTTTTGCAAGATCTGTTTATCATTATTCAGTGCTGGAAAGGAGGCAGACCAGACAAACAGAACATTCTTGCAAAATCGGGAAGCTACAGTGAGTGTCTCAGAAAGCCTCTGAATACATTGAAGTAGAACAAATAAATCAATAAAATAAAATAAAATAAATAAAAGAAGCAGCTCCTTGTGAAGTAGAAGAATTAAGTATACTTCCAGTAATTGGAAGAGGAAATGTTTATTTTGTTTCCTGGGAAGTTTTACAAGTTCGGGGTAGGGCTTAAATGAGGCAAAATGTAAAGAAAAGAACTCAAAGTATCTTTAAATCTACATTCTGAGGAAAAAATCAGTTTTGAATTTTCAATATAAGAGGTTCTGTTGAAATCTTTCTTGTCTACTAAGATGTATTTAAGTTTGAACTGTCTAGCATAAATGGAAAATAATTTAAAAACACGGTATCAAAACATTCCATTCCCACAAATTATCATCCTTATCAAAACTAGCTTTCAACACTTTCATTTTAAAAATGAATATTAAATACATTTTATGTCCTTTCATTTTTCCAGAACTGAAACATTCCAATAGAAAAAGTTGTAGTAATAAAATAATACCTGCCAGAAGGTATTAAAAAAAAAAAAGGGTAAATAAGAATAAGGAAACTACTATAGAAATCTACCATAAAATAGCTTAAGTTGCATGTCCCCAGTATAACTTGGATGACCAAAAGGGTTTTGTAACACAAAACAAAAAAGAAATTAGAACTAGAAGATGGTCACACCTGCAGCACTGCAGTAAATCTTCCTCTGCTTTATTCAGGTTTGTTCTAAAAAGTCCCAGATTTTCTCCATTTCCCATGAGAAACTCTTTCATAGCCTATGGAAAGCTAAGCAAGTATTTTCTGATACTCAGCAAAAATTTACCCTTCCTAAAATTGGTCATCTTTTTCTCATATAGCCTTTCAACCCCACAAATATTTTTTTTTTCCACCCAAACTATCTTTAGAAATGGAAAGATAATTATTATGTTATCACTTCATCCTCACTTGAGGTAATATATTTTTTCATCCAGCTTTTCTTAAATCGAGGTCACAGCTCTCAATATTACTTTTATTTCTTTAGCTTGCACCGCACTCACTTTTATTTGTCTATATTTTGGAGTACTGAAGTGATTAGAACAGAATCTAACGCACAAGGGAGTGTCTTACCAAAGCTGTACAGAGATATTCACTTGCCTCTTTTCCTGGTGATCTGATGTCGCTGCAAAATCTTTTTCCCTTGATCAAAAAAGGATCAGTGTACAGTGTTGCGTTACATGAGCTGTTTTTCCTGTTATCGTAAAGAGAAAGGGCTGACTCCTCACCCCCCCTAATTACCAGATGTACATTGACTTTGGTGACTGCGCTCGGCTGGATGGGTTGGAAAGTGGCGTTACTGTGGGTTAACGTGCACTACGCTTGCAATGGCTGTGCAGTGGGCTCCAGCCATCACGTTCTTCTCAGAAACTTGGCTGTATCACAGGTTCAGTTTAATATTTGGATTTTACCAGTGCAAATGAAAGCTCCTTCAACCCATAGCCGTGAAAAGCAGTGACTTCAATTGAAGCTTTCTTCTAGAAAGATCTTAAAAGAGAGGGTCTCATCGTACTCTGTGCGGTGTGTGTAGGCGAACTGCTGGGGTACTTGTTTCCCCCGCAGAACAGGCTGAACATGTGGTGACTACCTGGTCAACCAAAAAATTGCACTGCTGGATATTTTGTTTGATATTCCCTGTAACATCTGTCCTCAACCAAAAGATGCTTCTTAGATGGGGGTAGCTGAGCGCTGCCCTAATTAGTGAGTGCTGATCTCTTCTCAGCCCTCCCACTGCTCTGTCCTATTGACCCAGATGCAAGTGTTAGCAGTCCTAACAAATCTTATTCTTGCTCTGACCAGCAGCTGGGGCGATGACCTGGAGCTTTACACGGGCATCGACTCTGGAGTCTGAAATAGCTACAACAGTTGGGGCAGAAACCCCTGCCACAGCCACGGAGCCGTTCCTGGAAAGTAGGCAGCCGCTCCGAGATGCAGACCGGCATTTTTGTCTCTCTCTCACAGGTTGTTACCTTTCATCAGGACTATGTCACAGCTACAGTGACAATTATTAGATTTCTTTCCAGTTTAATGTGATGTTAACGTTTCTGCTCAGGTTGCTTGTACGACAGGACTGGCTGCGATAGTTTTGTTAGGGAACTGGGATGCACAGCTATTCCAGTCCTTTATCACAGCATGGACCAAAATGCTTCCTCAGTACTGCTAGTGTTCTCAGGAAGAAATCCTCTGCAGAGAATTAATATGGGTACAACAGGTAGAGAAGAATTAATCCTGATGAAAAGTTATATACATAATTATTTTTTTTCTCCTTCTTTTTCTTCTTCCTTTATTGTTTTTATCATTCAACCTTCTGGGTTACGGAAACTGAGAAGTGAAAATTCAGGTGCAGTGAAGACAAAAGGAGTTCTTTAAGCCTACTGCTGGACGAATAACAGCTGGGTCTTGCTAAGAAACACTCTTAGTTTGGATTAAACAATCTTGCAATATGTTGTTGCCCACGTTATAAATAGTCTTCATAAGGTCAGAGCTGAAATGTATTGGAAATTAAGAAAGTAACAGTAACTTCTCTGTGTGAGATAGTTTAAATAACAATTAAAAGTCTTAAATGAGGGAGTTGGAAAAGCGATGCCTTCTATTCTAAGCACAGGCATATTTCACATGTGTATGAAATTATATACACAATTTAATATGTATTAAATGTGTTATATAAATGTATTTTTATATATAATATATAACCTAATAAACATATATTTAAATATATATTTAAATATATGCTTACACATATATACTTCATGTATAGATACTTCAAGTGTAGGTTACAGTTTGTAAAGGTTTTGTTTGCCTTTGTGGACAAGTGGGAGATTGAGAATTAGACAATCAAAGAGGAAACGTTGAGAAAATACCATGCATGAAATGGACTGTAGAATGCATCTGCAAAAAGATCTGAAAGAGCAAATAGAAAGGAAAGAGCAGCTTGGGATATAGTGCTGTAAACAAAAAAAGCTTCCTTCCCGTTGGTTTCCTCAGGCACTCAGGGAGCCAGAGATGTATATGTTCATTATCAGGAAACAGAATTATATCAAGGAGCTGATCTTTTTCTGTTGATGAAAAAAACACGCGCAACTCTAAATTTTTGTTGGCTACGCAAGTACAAAGGCAGTAATGTTGCCTAAAACAGCAGCTTGTCTGGAGTCCACACTTTCCCCACAGAGTCTATAAATTGTTACGGTGGGAAATTAAACATTTCCAAGCTTATCACTTTTTTTCCTAAATCTTGTCAGTTTCTGGGTGATGTCCAGAAAGATTATCAAAGACACTTGGGTTATGTTAACATTCCCCCATGCATTCCTGTGAGGAGTGGCCCTTCCAAGGCAGTTCAATAAACAGATAAATCAAGGGAAGACATTCATAGGCATATCAACAGTGGGATATTTAATATAAGTTACAACTTCCTCTCTTCACACTAGCAAGCTGTTAATAGCATTCGATTCTTCTGCTGCAAAATTATACATTAATTTTTAAAGGATCGCTCTAGACAAGTGAAAAATTGGCAACGTATCCTTCCACGAATCTATTTTTAAATTGTTTTCCCAGTTGCAGGGCTGGCGGTTTCATATTTTAATAAATATATCATTCAGATTAGCAGGAGTCATATGAAACTAAATCGGGTTTTGAACAGGAGAATTCAAATGACAAAAATTGGCTAGGTTGCTGCTTGTTTTTTGTTCAGCTCACCTTTACAAAGTGACCATATGTTATATCTTCATTTCTTGGCAACTGTAAGAGTTGCATGCAGATACAGTCCTTCTGTTGATACTCTCTTTTCATTGTAGTGCTTCTGTCTAGAGGCGTCATTTTGTGAACAGCTGTAATGTTGTTATTAAAAGCAATACATATATTTTAAAACAAAATAGTAGACATATGTGCCTACTGTCAATGCAAGCAAGTCTATCTAAATGTCATGTCGAGTGTTGCAATGGCTGGAAAACAAAGCTGCTTTCTCCCATTTGCATTTCTGAAATCAATTTTATGCAGGCTTACAATCTGTCTGCTTAAGAAAACCTATTCTGGGAGATGCTCAGGTATGAACTTGGCACACATAACTAGAGATACAGAACTTGATTCTTCACTGCCTTGATCCCTTTATAACCATTTACCCCTGTGGAAAATAGGTAGAAAACACAACTGTTCATTTTCAGTAATATGGCACACTCATTTTTCATAAGTGATGACACAAGATACAACCGATTTAAGTAATGAAGAGTGTTCTATTTGATGTTTTTATTGGAAGTTTTTGGCTGTTCTAGCATTATGTTTAAGTAAAACCCCCTGATATCGTAACGGTGTGATTTCTAGCAGTTGGGGTCAAGTACAATAAGGCTATTTGAACTTAACTTTAAAATATGCAAAATGCTGTTGGTTTTCAGATCAGATTACAGTTTTTGATATTCGTGTTTATGGCTGTCTAAAAGATCTTTGATTATAAGAACATTAATTTCCTAATTGTGTAGTAAAACACTGATTATAATCTTCCACTGTTAGAGCAATAACATTTATGAAATTATTATAAATTTATGCTATAGTATTTTAATTTAATTTTATTTATTTTAATTTTTGTCCTGCATATCAAGCTAATAAAGTCAAATGTTGGTTACATGTACAAATGCAAATTTCTGGCTGCTAGAGTGTAGTGTGATCATCTGGACTGTAGATTCATAAATACCAAACAGAAATGAAAATGTCATCTAAAAGTAGACTTTCAGTTCCCTCTGAATCTAGTATCTCCAAAAGTGAATGGAAATGGGAGTTACACAACTGATTTCAGCGTAATTCTGTGGGTTTTGCTATCACCAGACACAATTTGAAGATCATCAGCAGAAATTTCCCTCCTAGCAGAGGACCCAACCAAGTTGTTTTTCTACATCTCCACAGAAGAGGCTGGCATGCTCAGATGCACAGCTGGAAGAGTTTGGCTTCTTTACAGGCAAATCTAAATAAAACCTTACGATGAGTGTTTCTAGACTAAATGGTCTTCCTCTGAGAATCCTCAAGAATGCGTTGGCTTCCGTGTTACAGTATCCTTAGTAGTGGTTCCCCAACTTAAAGAAAAATATGGATGAAGATATTCATAAAAGAGGAGACTGGGGAAAAAAACTCCAAATATTTTTGGACTCCATAACTGGTGGGTTTTTGTAATTTTAAAATTCTTGGACTTAAGTTTAACAGCATTTATCTTTTTCCTTTAATGTATATTAAGTTTATTAGATCCCCTCCCATGTATAAATCTGGCATATCAAACCACAATTTGCATTGTCAGCTCCTATGAGTGAAATCTATTGCAGTTACAGAGCTGTCCTGCTTTTGCCTTTGTAGCAACTTTTAGACCACAATAACCATCATCAGTTTAAAGCAGGCAGATCCATTACATTTCCTCTGCTCCTACAACCCCACATTAAGCTAATATTGTCTATTTCCCAAGTGAAAAAAAGCCCTTCCAGTCCTATCAATTATTAATTCCTTGCTTGCAGCTAATGTTTTGTTTGAATTATTTAAATGCATCTTCATTTATCAATAAACATAAAATGTTAAACAAAGAATACTGATGAAGGGCATTATTTAAGCCATAACATTTTATGAGATTATTTCAAGCGCCTTTTTTGATTTATTAGCACAATATGCTTTATAATTATTTTTCCATTTCTAAAAACAAAACAAAACAAGAAATACCATGTTTCCGGGTATCATCAAGAGATTTGGAGGCTTACTGAGTGCTTTCAGGAATGTTACACTTTAGTATGTTTTCTAAAAAAAAAATAATAAAAAAATAAAATTCCCAATCCTTTTGCTAAGAAAATTCAAGACATGGTTAAGATAGAAGATGCCTGTGATTTATTATGAGAATAACAGTTGCTGAAGTTCACTTTAGCTTCCATTTCTTTTTTTTTCCAATTGCAACCATTGTATCAGAAATGGACTGAAACCCATGTCTATTGTTAAAAGCCTTGAAATTAAAACAATTGAGGCAAAAGAACAATAAGTAGTCCACTGTTTTTATTACCTTGATGTGCCTGTCATGGTTTTAAAAGAGTAAAGGGAATAGTCAGGTAACTGAAATAAAATCAATATTGTAATATTGATGATTTATTTCAAGCTAATTCTGTCACATTAAATAACCCTTGCTTAATATGGAGCATTTTTTAAAATACTGAGGTTTTTTTCTCCTGGTTTGTAATAGAATAAATTAAAATAATTTTAAATTAATATCAGAGGCATATGAAAGTGATATTTCTTGAAGTTAAAAGAATACCTAAGACTATAGCCAAATTTTACCCCATGTCCACTGTGCCTCTTTACCTTCGGATGTATAATTTTCTCTGTTGCTACAAAACCATTCAGAAGCTTGGACAAAATAGCAGCTCAGTCATGATCTTCAGACAAAATCCTTTGTGATCGTATATCGAAGATTTTTAACAAAAATACCTTCAAAAGTCTTTTCCTTTTCTGTAATAGAGAATATTGTGGTATTTCTTTGCCGATCGAGATTATACAATTAATAGATTATGTCTGTGGTCTTAACACAAATGTTAATCTTTCCAGTTTATCACAACTCTCATCCGTTGAAAAAAATCCTTTCAAATACTTGCTTATGACCATGCGATAGGATCTCAGTAAAGGTGTCAACAATGACTAGGTCCTATTGTATTACCCACTTATAAAATGTGTTCTTTCCCTGAGTGTTATCGGTCACTTGGCACGACAGACAAAAGATGAAAGTTGGGAAGTGTTAACTGCCCAGTTTTATGATAAGCAGCTAAGGTACCGAAGCCCTGTAGACACTGAATAGTTCTGATGATTAAAAGTAGAGTATGAAGAATTTCTTATGGTAATAGGTTACAGCATTAGATGCAAATATTGTTGGTGGCTCCAAACTTAAAAACTTTTAACTTTGTGGAACTGTTGTTTCTCCCTTCCCACCGTGAGCTAAAAAATTTCTGTGTAATTGTGTATATAATTGGATTTTAAAGGAGGAGGACTGAAAAACAATCCTGAGGTAGAGGATGGCAGAGAAAATTTCTAAAAGATTTTTAAAAATGCAAAAATTTTCACTTCCAGTTTATCAAGCAGACAAAAATGCATTGCTGCTTCATTGAATGGAGCAACAATTTGTCAGAAGTAGAGTTTGGAAGTTCAAACTAAATATACTTTTTGTTAGTTTGCTGTGAAAATGTTTCAGATTAAAGTCTACAACTGACATTGCTATAGACAACAAGTATTGATACTAATCTCCTACAGAAAAACTGGTTCAGCATTGATGCCCTGTATATGTAAGGTTTCTACAAATATGAACCAAGAATTCAGAGCTGCAGAACCAAACATAAGTGTATGGTGACAAAATACAGCCTCATTATTGCACTGAAAATTGTTCATTCAAAGGAGGTATAAATATGGGTTATTTAGAAACAAGGTAGCTTACCTGCTTTGAGCTTCCAAGTAGAGTTACAGAAATAACAATTTCTAACACTGGAATGTTTTGATAATGGATATCTCTGGAAGATTAAATTTATTAAACCTATACATTGACATAAAGAAATTTTTTAACGGAACATAGAATATTTTCAGTACAACAGCAGTATTTATTCCTTGGAAAATTATTAATTATACCCTAAACACATTTAGTATGTCTAGTAATGTGCAAGTAATACTTCAGGGAGAAAAATCAAGTGGATTATAATAGAAAAATTTATCTTTTTTCTACTGGTAATTTGAATCATATACTCATGGAAATGTTGATTGAAAGGAATTACTGGAGGTTTAGTCCAATTTACTGTTCAAAATGAGATTATCATCATAATTTTAGAGTTTTACAACTTTCCATGGAATAAAAATGTTAGGTGAGATTAGGGATGCAGTGGATCTACACCGTGCTTTAAGTAGAAAGGTGGTTTACTATTTTTGTTTCATTGTTTTTCTTATGCATTCTCATATTTTAGTTTTCCATTTCCTCCATCTGACTGCGCTCCATTAAGGTTTGGTCCTCAGCACTGAGGACAACCTCAGCCGAGGGCTGCAATACCTCACCAAACTCAGTGCTGTGTTGAGTGGGAAGGGCTCTGTGAGGAGAAGGTCCTTTGCTATTGTCTAATGCAGCTCCCCATGCCGTATCATCTGCATTTAAGAACTGGTCACATAGGATGTGTCAGCATTGAATTATTACCCATAACATAAGAATGTGACAGAAATCAGTTTTGAAGGTTGTCACGGGAGGCATATCTGTGAAGCAGTCCTCTCCCTCCGTGTGCAAGGGTGTGCAGAACACCGAGTGCACGCATGACTCCCGAACTCCTCCTAAACACCAGCGAGCATCACCACAGCTTTGATTCCATTCCCAGAACTACTAATCTCCCACATCACTATTTCCTGGAACAGGACC
Source organism: Phaethon lepturus (assembly GCF_000687285.1). Taxonomy (NCBI): domain Eukaryota; kingdom Metazoa; phylum Chordata; class Aves; order Phaethontiformes; family Phaethontidae; genus Phaethon; species Phaethon lepturus. The sequence continues at coordinate 46,159 of NW_010554224.1, read as the reverse complement.
GCAATGTTGAAAAACTGACTGGCTGTTGCTGTATGCAGTAACTCATGGAAAATGCAAAGCAGAACGTTCTCCTACCTGCAAGTGTGGGCATGGGAGTGGGATGTGGGCACCCTCCCGTCTCCACCAGAAGGTAGCATGTCAGTAGATTCATGCCTACCCCTATTTAAAAAGCTTTTCAGTGTTATTTATCAATTTACGTCACTCTTTGAAACCATGGTACATTACTTAATTCCTATATTACAGTGAAATTCCTATGGAAGTACATATTACAGCCACATTAATATCACATTAGCTCATCATGATTAATGTTATTGCAATGAATGAATTAATAATGATTTGCCTCTTTACCAAGTTTTTTTTTACTTTGACATGAAGAGGATCCATGGCATTGATTATCACAAATATAATGGATTGATTCATCATTTATGGGAAAAGAGGCTGCTCTTCCCATAAAGCTTATTCTTTTATTGCTTTTTTTTTTTCCCTCCTCCTTCCCTCAGTAGATGTATTATCTTTGGCAGGAATTCAGACCATCTATAGATCATTCATAGGAGTCAACTCAGCTTCAGGTACTGTGACTTGAATGCTAGCTGTGCGCGAATGAATGGAACTCCGGTGAATGAGTTGCCACATACAAACTCTGCCGGGAAAGGAGATCGTTACCCTGGATAATGACGGTTAGGCATTAATGGCTGCCCTCTGTGCAGCGAGATTAGGTGCTTGGCCGCTGTTTAAGTGTGGGTAAAGGTGATCTGCCAGCATATGTTGTGACACCCATGTATGCAAAAGGAGTACGATATCCAGTGCTGCCACTTTTGACCAGCTGAAGGGCAAGGTTTATGTCCTCGCTGAAATAGGAAGTGACTGAAATCAGTCTCTTGGCTGGTCCTGTGCTCTTATTACTAGAGGGTGGTCAGTATATGCACACTGTGTACGTGATTATATATTTAGTAATTCCCTTGTTAGTAAGCACTTGGGCTTACTTTTCATCACAATATTTTGTGATTATCTTAAAATTTATAGTTTTGCCACTATTTTTTCTGCTGTTAATTTAACACGAAAAAATAGATGATATTATTCAGTATTTTGGTTTTCTTTTCCTGTCTATTTTTTCAAGGACCTGATAGCTAAATCAAAGTTGCAAGAGTACAATGGAGCACAAACCAATGAAGAAGAACTAATTCCTTATATAAAAAAATACATCTTTCCAAGCACTGTCCTTGTGATGCCAATAGGGTCATTCACTCCACCAGCTGTAGTCTGTTCTAAATTGGAAAAGCAACTGTTTTGCTCTCAGAGATCATGCCAACAGATGCAGTTTGGAGCATCCAGATGTGGAAAAGCTAGAAATATAGGGAAAGGATTTACAGTGGCATCCAACTGCTCACTCCAGTCACACTGCCATATGTCCTACTTTTGTAAGCACGTATGACAAAGGGGCAAATTTTTAGTGCTGATGTCAGTTGTGACATTAGGATTTTATTGACAGTACATTTAAGGTACACATTTGTTTAAATGATCAGCATGTTTTAAATTTTTTGCCATTCTGACTTGAGGGGTTTAAATTTTACTTCTTCCTCAATTTGCTGATGAAAAAGTTTTAATGTTTTAAAATGAGATGATACTTTCATTGAAAAAACATCTCAGTGAGAAAAATTATAAATATACCAAGATTTACATATGAAATATAATTTCAACAAAAATAATAGACCTTTCCAAAGTATTGATTTTGGATGATATCAAGTTCTCCTGTTGTTTCCCAAGATTTTCTTTCCTGAAGTCCACCACATACCTATAAAAATTCTTAATATGATCTATCCGTAGATGTTATATACCTTGATGTTGTACTTTGCATATGAAACCTGATTTTCTCCACCTTTCTTATTCTTCCTGATTTATATAGGGAGCCTTTTTAAATACTTTGCAGCTACACAAAAAAGAAATATAGGCAGCCTCATAAATTCAAAAGGGGACTGCCTGTGAGATTTCCACATCTCCAAAGTTGAAAAATTAAAATAAAATACGACTGGAGAATGTTTTGTTTTCCATATTGTTTTCAAAAGTCAGAAAACCATATGTTTCACCACACTGCAAATGAACATTTTTCTGATGGAGAGGGTCATATAAAGGGCACTTCCAGCTTGAACTGAGAGTTCAGGAATTCTTTGAAAACCTATATATTAATAGTAAAACAAACCATGTGAATTTTCTTTGAAGGTCCAATCCAACCTTCAGTCTCTGAATTTAGAGCTTGTTTGCAAGTACATTCTGCACTATTAGAAATTAAAGTCATCTAGCACCTATAAATGAAAATTCAATATTGTATTTTGATGACCGTTTAAAAAAGAATTTCAGAATAACTTTTCAGTGTAAAATCACGTATTATTTCACTATGCAGGTGAATCCTTTTAATACTGTGTTCACACTGTTCCCAAGTGTTAGTTTAAACCTCTGCAAAGAGTTCATTTATTCAAGTTCTCAAAAAAGAGGATCATATAACACTCTCAGGTACATCCATGTAAGTCCAGATTGACACCTCTGAAGACACTTATTTGTTGTGGATGCACATTGATATAAATAAGAAAGGCACCAGGGACTTCTCTTGCACTAATTACCCTCTCCCAAGCTCTTCTTGTCCACAATCATTATACACATCTCTAGGTCCACTTGATAGATAATATGCTGACTCTTCACGACAAATACCCAAATGGACCAAACGTACTTATAGTGGTAGGAAGGAGAAGCATTTAAACTTTACAGCTCACCTTTCCCCCAGATCTTACACTGCACAACTGACTGAAATCTTGTTGCGTCTAATGAAATTTTTAGCTGGTTTCCATGGCCTTGCGTTCAGAAGGGAAGGAAAGGGAAAGTGCTAGAAACCTACTAGTCTCTTCTGAGTGAGATTTATTAGCCCTGTTCCTGGTGAAGAAGCTTAGACTAGCCCTGCAGAAGTCTCAAGGTAGTCTAGAGAAGTAATCTCTGTTTTTCCCTGGTCTGTGTGCAGCACTGCTTGAAAACAAAATAAATAAAAACAATAGGCGGTGAAAACCATGTAGCTTTACTTGTCCGGCTGAAACAGAGCGGCAGGAACTTCATGGGACTGTTACCAACATCAGAGGATGGTGGTTGGTTGTAGTTGTTGGGTTTTTTTCCTGTATGAACTTTGGCTTTTGAACACCATTTTAGTAAGAGGATATTGATCCATTAACTTTTTTAAAAGCCAAACATGCTTTCTCCTTCCCTAGAATCTCATCAAATTTCAAAATCAATTAAACTTATTAAAACATCTTAGGCTTTTCCCTTAATTTGGCAATATCTTAGTTACTGTTCTATTTTATAAACATTTTCAGTTGGGTGGTTTAATCTCCCTGGCTGAAAGAAATCAGGGAGAACCATCTCCTCAGCAAAACGTGACACAATGTGAGGAGTTTTTGATTCTGTTTTTTTCCTGTAGTAATTTTTCAGGCCACAGGTATGGCAAAGCTACAGGAATACATTATGTCAGTGTACGCCGCACGTTGGCATCAGCCAACTGCAATGTTTGTACTAAACTCTTCCTGTGTCTTAGGGCAACCCCAGACAGCAGCCAGGCGTTACGTTCAGGATTACAGTGAACGTCGGTGGATATTCATGATGTTCTATCAGTCACAAAGGAGGTCTGAACCGCCTTTATCAGTGTGGAGACTAGACCGCCGTTTCTGTATGGACCGTAGAACCTACTCCACAAATATCTTGGAGCAAATTCTGACCTCTGTCTGGGAGAATATAAGGGCGATAAATGACTAGACAATTTGAGGAAATACCCATAGCTAAGAAAGAGTACCCGGCTTGAGGTATCCTTGAAGCAGGATATCTGGAGGGCAGCACTACAATAAAACATAATGTGAAGCTGCAAAGATAGTGATCAGCATATCAGCAGTCTAGAAAGGCCAGTATCTCCTGCAGAATGGAACTTGAATGACTTTTTTGTACATCGTCATCCTGCTTTGTTGACTTCCGGGAAGCTGATTGTTCATTAAATATAAAATAAACATGAGCCCATGATATGTAAATTGTCTGTTTCTTTATGGGAATACTCAAAGGTAGACTCCCCTGCAAAAGAAAATAAAAATTTACAGGTCATAGCCCAGGACATAACCTTTCCTGACAGGAGAGTTTCTTGAAATGTTATGGTCTCTCAAAACTAGACAAAAATACAAATGCCAAAGGCAAATAACCATATTCTATGTCACTTTGTCTTGATTCCTCTAAGACATCACTCAACCCAAATACTTTCTTTACATGATTCTTTTCAGAATCACTCTTTAATTTTACACACCAGTTCACTTCCTTGAATGTAATGGATATTTTTTATTGTATATAAACCATGCTTTTCTATTTTTTGATTGAGGGATTTTTTATTTTTCAAGATAAGAATTTAAAAAAATCTTTTATCTTTGATTTTATTTATTTTACAAACCTGGCAACCTATTTTGGGAAATTCCAACAAATCTGGATTTTTGAATCATATTCCTCCACATATGGTATTAATTTATCTATGTCTTGCCTTCATGCAACACAGCAACAGATGTTGAACATTTCTGCTTTTTAATAGGTCTCTGATCTTACGAAGATCCTGTTCAGGAATAGGCAGAAATATGTTTTTAAGCTACAGATCACTTACAAGATTGTCTCTGATGAAGTTTGTTTTGCTAACAAAATGGATTTCATCCTTTTTTTCAGATATTTTGGTTTCACATTGAGCTTTACAATGAACTTGCACTGGGAAAAATTGTAATGTTTAAGAGTTGTCCTTTTTGTAGATCAGATTAAACTAGACGTGGGATTAGAGCGCTGACCTATATTCATGAGTTTAATTGCTGCAGTGTACTTTAACTTCTTACAGATGTACTATTGAAATGGTTAACCTTTACTGGCTATCTTCACTAATATGACCTTATCTCTTCAGATGCTGATTTTTAAGGTGGATGTTTAAAAAAATTGTTGAAAAGTTAGATTTTCTTATGCATTTTGGGCAGTTTCAGAGGAGATATTGGCCGAGTCTCATCAATATATGTGGATTGATTTGTGTGGTGTCACCAAGCCAACGTAGCTGTAAATCCATCTGAATCACCTAGATGAGACTTGCATACAGCTGGTTTATATTGGATGGAGCAGTACAAAGCAGCTGGAATTTATTGGTGAATCTGACCTACTATTTATTAGTAATTTACGTAGCGCACAACGCATGTTATGTGGGTGTGTATCAGCAGATAGATACATATGCACAAACTTGCACACAGGTGCTATACAGATCATTTGTAGTGCCGCCAGAGAAATAAGAGATGCACTGTGTGCTTCACAACAAACTTGAATTGGTATCATCAGGGAGAGGGCCTAAAAACTGAATTGCACACCTTTTCTCATGCATAATCTACAAGATTTAGGAACAAGTATGGGGAATGGTCATTCTGCACCCAGATAAACAGATTTTGTGCATCATAGAAACATTTCACAAACATGTACAGCTAAATACCTAGTGCAAAGTGCTTATAAAAATCCGTCTCAAGGAGGCTTTGTTCACTAGTGATAGAAACCTTTCAACTCGTTTTACAGGATAGGGGAAATAAATTTTCATGTAATTATTAACCATTATCAAACCATGCTGTTCTACTAACAGAGCTTTAAAGTGTAAGATATTAATTAGAGACCTTGAAGCAGATTCCCCAGTTCTTCATGCCTTCTTTGGCCATTTACATCCCTGAATGGGACTCAACAATAGTCATAAAGGTTCT
>NW_010554224.1:34648-40351 GCF_000687285.1 Phaethon lepturus | reverse complement strand
CCAGGGAAAAAAAAAAAAAAAAGAGAAAGTACTCCAGAAAATGCTACAAAACATTTCTTGTCATCTACTGGACTGTTTTAAATTTCAAAGCTAAAATTAAGCATATCAAAGTGTTGAAGTAGGACATTTAAAAAAAATTTCACCCTTTCAAGAGTTAGTAGATTTACTGATAATGATCTTCTTTTTCAGTTTCAATAATTTTTTGTTATATTGTTAATAATTATTAATTATTATATTGTTATTGCTTAGTAAGACAAATGCAAAAAAAGAGAAGGAGGAAGGAAAAAGAATAAAAACAACCAAAAATTGAAAACCGAGAGCCTAAAGGTTTCAGACTTTCCCACAACTAAAAATCCAAATAATTTCCCACAGAAAAGTTACACCTATGCTATTGAGTATATAAAGAGCTTCTAAAAGCATACTCATAGATCAGCTTTTCCATTCTACACTGTGGTTTTTTTCTGAACTTTCAGAATAACCCAAATTATATTTAGTAATCTATTTCCAGTGGTGTGAAGGATTACATCGGTTACATATTAATCACACTGGTTTTATCAGACATGATAAAATTTGTTTGAATAAGGTTCAAGGAGATGCACTGGATATTACTAACATTCACTTGATGTTTCCAGCTTAAGAATGTTTGCAGCTTTGAGAGCCTGTAGGTAAGTGAATGTGTCAGCCCTAAAACACAAATAAGTCTGATGCTTAGTATTCAACTTTTAAGGTTATCAGGACTCAAGAACGTCTATTTAGAGCCTATACTATGTCACTTAATCTACATAAGATCTGGACACTGGTGTTAGTATTTGTTTTCCCTTCACAGTGACTAGTTTTCAAAAAGTTAAATTTAAAAAGTTAAAAAAGGTCATGCCTAGGAAGAATCAAGTTTCTGATATTTACAAAGCTTTTTAATGAGACTATAATATAGTCAGAGTTTCCAGATGATAAATTTTGAGATGTCATGTCTTCTACTTCCCATTTCAGTCCATAAATGCCTAAATGAAACTCACTGAAGTTAGGTGAAGAGAATGAGTCTGAAGTTTAACCTTCATACTTTTCCTTCTCTTAAAATTGTAAAATTCAGCTTTATCAAAGAGTATGCTAATAAAATGTATCATCCTTCAAAATAACTATTTAGGGAAGTTTGTTTTGAGAGTGATAAACAAGTACGTAATAAAAAAATAGCTTATACTATATAATGGACTATACAAATAATGCCTGGGTTAAAGGGCAACAGTAAAATAGTGACTAAAAAGTCAATAGGTTAAAATTTTACTGTAAGTTTTTAAAAAGATTTTTTTTCTTACTGTTGCACATGGATATAACCATCACATACCTCATTATTTTGGATATTTATGCAGCAATATTTTTCTCATAGTGCATTTTCTCTGTGTTGCTTACTCAGAACATGGGGATATCCAATTAATTTTCCAGAAAATATAAAGGAAGACATCAGAGAAGATAATCGTCTCCTTCTGAGGGCTTTACAAATCAAATACATGTTACTTGGCTTGCTCGCCTTTGGGTGTGTGTCTCAAATACAATTGGTGATGTCAGACATAGCCTCCATTATGCATTATTACCCAAGAGTACTTTGCTCATATTAAACTGCATTATTTTCAGAAAACACTAAGTAGATGGCATGCACAAGGATCTGTCAATCATCTCATTTATCTATTTGGTGTGTCATACAGCACACTGTAGGTAGTTGTGTAGCTCTAAAATGAGTTTGTGAAGTGTCCGAGTTAGTGGATGGAATTACAATTCCCTCCAAAACCAACTATTTTTTAAATATTGTTATTTTTTAATGTGTTATGAACTAATCAAAGGTATAAAGGGACTCACTTTGCACACAGTGGACAGAATGTTCATGGGTTTTTTTCTAGCTGTCATTTTTCCCATTGGTCAAGATTGGGAAATCTTTCTGGGTTCTGAAAGTCTGCTCTATTAATTTATACTGAAAACTGGTAATATTGCCTCTTCATAAAACAAAGCAAACAAAACAAGGATGCCCTCAAACCAATTTTCAAGTCTGATGTAAATCTGATGTTAGAAAGAGACACTTCATGCCAGTGGGCATTTTGAATGGCTCCTGAGCATTACATTGCTGTTTTACAAGGAGCTGTTAAAAAGCTATGTTAAAAAATAAAAAGCTATTTCACAGCTTGTAGAAAGAATGAATATGTACAGAATAAATATTTTTAACCTGGAATTTTTTTATAAAAATCTCAATGAGATGTTAACTAGCTTGCAACTGTGGCAGTTTACTAATTACCCATACAAAATGTCATAGAAGAGTTGAACAAGACAAGAGTGGCTTACAAACATGCATCTCATGCACAATGTGTTCAGTTGCTCTCTGTTCATCTAATATAAGATACAGGTGCAGCCACATCACTTTTGCTTCTCTTTGTGTGCAAATCAGTTCAAATTTTTTGACTCAGTGGTGAATAGAAACTCAGTAAAAATGATCACTTATCTCAAAAACAAAACCTATTTTTGTTAGTTCCTGCTCTTATTTAATTTTCAGATTAAATGAATTATTTTTCTCTTTAATTTTATTAAAGATGAGATGCTTTTAAAGTCGATTAGCATTTCAATTCCAGACATTCATTGTTGGTGTACTTTGCAAGGCTCCAAATAGATCTGGGTCCTATCATAGTACGGGAATAACATGCTAACAACCATTTAGCCTCAGGATCACAGAAGGAAAGAAGGAGGTACTAGAAAATTATTCTGAGATCTCTGAAGTGAGTAAGAACAGAGTAGATTATCTGACAAAAGAATAATATAAGGTGGTTTTTTTTCCATCACTAATTTATTTTTTCCTTCTCAGTTTCCTACACATCTTTCAGATGGAGCGGATAATTTTTGAGGCTACAATATATTGTCAGCTGAGATTTACCAGGTGTAATGCAAGTATTATTAAAGGTTAAAAAGTATTTAGTTGTAGGACTTGAAACAGCTTTTTTCCCCACTGAAATACTCATTTTCCTTATCTAATTTAGGCATGGGGTTCGGAAAGACAGACAGATCAAAAGCTATTCAGTGATACTTACAATCAGAGGTAAATCCCATATATGATTGTATCAGTTTTATCCATTACATGAACTGGAGTTTTGCAATTTTGCTTCTTTTGTTTATGGTCAAAGTAATTATTCCTTTTTATTTTTTTATGTGTTTCTTTTTTCCCACAAAAAAGATCACAGTGAAGAGGTAAAGTATGGGAAAGAAAAATAAATAAAACCTGGCAATTCTGCATTTGGTGCTAAAAGAATAATATTTCAGAACTGCAGAACTTTAATCTCAATTAATTATCAAATAATTTTTTCACAGACTTTTGTGAATTGGGTTTTTCTACTTGGAAAATGTTGTTCAAAAGGTAAAGTGAGTACCACAGTTTCTTTTAGGCTTGCTAGCAATAATGATCAACTAAAGAAAAGACACCTTCCGAAAATAGCCTGAAAGGCAGAGTCTGGTTGACAACTAAGCCTGACCTTTCGGGATTGACTAAGTTCTCTTCTATTTAAGGATTGTGAAATGAATCCTTTTTTATCTCACTGGGCAATAAATCTAAATCTGAGAGGACAAGTGAACCTTACTGCTGCTTCCAGATGCATAGTGAATCTTCCACCAAGTAGCAGCATTCAGAACCCAGAAACTGCACTCTCTAACTACAGAAAGACTGAGACTATGGTTAACAAATGTCTGAGAGGTCTGCGGGGATCAAAGCTTGCCCAGGAGACAGGCAGCTAGGTTAGTAAAAGCCCATGGTCTAACTCCTAGGCTTCCCATCACTAAAAAGCCTTAACAATGAATCAAACGGTAATACCAGGCTGATAATCGTAACGGTCTACTTTACCTGCTACAGAAGGCGATAAAAGAGAGTCCACACTTATGAAGTTTACATGTTGCTGTGTGAAATCAAATTTGCCTTTATTAACAAGTGCTTAAGGCTAATTTCTCAGCGGATATCATAATTTTATCCATTCTTCATGCTGTGCTTTCATCAGGGTTGCATTCAGAGGTTGAAAAACCTCATCAGTGGAAGGGTGGCTGTTTTGATTGGTTTTGATAGAATGCTTTAATTAGGTCACCCAAAAAAATGTGTTTTAATAACCTATGTCATTACTGAACGAGGGGGATTTAAATTCTACTATAAAGAGGCTTCTACAGCATCAGACATCTGTTCTAAAACTTACTGTGGCAACACACTGACTGGATTGCCTGTACAAATTTGATTAGCTGGAACTTCCAGGAACGATTTCCAGCTGATTAACCCAGGGACCTCATCTTCAAGTGTTGGTGTTGTATAGATTGACCAAAATCCCAGCTAATGTCAGATATTAAAGCCTATAATTACAAGTTAAGTGGACGATGAAGGCACCTAATGACAAACAGAAGACAGTATTTCTGGTATTGCTGTAGTAACTGATCATTTAATTCATGTTATGATGTCAGCAGCAAACAAGTCTGAATTTCTGCAGCTTCCTCTCTGCAAAATTCTATCTAGTGACACTTCTCTGCTGCATTTTATTAGTTTTTGGAGCCTTTTATTCTGTTTCTTAAAATGAAAAGGTGACCTTAGTACTAATAACTGTTAATGGCATGGTGTGTTGTGTTTTTTTAATTGCCAAGGAAACATAAATAGCAAAATATGTGGCATTTTAATGCATCCCTTTGCAATCCAGAACAATAAGGCCCTAATGTGCCATACAAATTTAAAGTGAGATCACTGGGTAATGGGGTACATATGGTGATCCTAAAAGAAAAGGTTACTATGGAGAATAATTAAAAAGACCTTTTAAAAATTATTTTTGCTGCTTAGGTATTAGTTTTAGATGTAAAGAGGGATTTACTTTTCCTTACCAGCTGTACTGTCATTTTAGATTCTTCAAATCTGTGGTTTATGAGGCTATCATTTAAAATAGGTGGCATATTGAGTGGAAGCCTCAGATTTCATAGGACTGTCCCATCCATAGGTACATCTCTTTCCTCTGTGTGAATGATCTGTGGAAGAATAAGGAATGTAATTAGAACTGTTTCAAAGTTAGTTCTTAGGTAAGCTGCATATCTTCTGTAGTGCTCTGAGAATTAAAGGATAGTTAAGTGACTTAATCTGTAGTACCCAGGTTCATCCTGTGTAACTTTTGAAGCACCTAACTGCAGTTCAGGCCAGTTAAGGACAGAATCACCTTCTGTAAGAACCCAGTCCCCTCTGCTCTCTGCAAGAGATGCTTACGTTTTTAACTTAAATGCTTGCATCAACAACTAAGAGATGTGAATCTAGGTCTCACTGCTTCAATTTTTTCATCTGCTAGTGATAACCTGAGATACACAGGTGTTTGATGCCTAATTAATGCATAGGATGTATGGGAATTTCCATTAAAAAGTGCTAAAAGTTATTATTCATAATTACGCTTACTGAGGCAACACCTGACATCACACTGTGCAACAAGAAAACAGTGTTTTATTCTGGGCAAACCCCAGTAACATTCTCACTGCTAAAAATGATCTGGAATTGCAAGGATTCAGACAATGGGAATGACCTTTTCAACACAGACTAAGATAAACCCTCAGAGCCTAGAACTTCTTCAACATGTCAAGTGTGCTTTCAGGGGAAGCCCTGGGTCATGTGAAAAATCCCAGCTTCCAGGGCTGAAAATCTTGCATTCTTAGTTTCTCCCTTAACCATTTGTT
>NW_010554224.1:3207-34617 GCF_000687285.1 Phaethon lepturus | reverse complement strand
TCAGCAGATTATGGAGGGGAGCTAAGCTGTGGCACACAGGAAGGTGAACAGGTCCACACTGAGATGGCAAGGAGTTGCTCTCTAACACTGAAGAATGAATAGGGAAAAAATGGACAGCTACATCTTTTTTGAACTGTTGAGGCAATGGTGAAGAAAATAATTTTTTTTTTTCCCCAAGCAGGAGGCCATATCCTTCATATTATTAGAGAGATGATAGTGGAGGAAGTCTACTTGTTTTGCCTTTCCTACATTGAGTGAAAGGTGACAGAGGTCCAGTACATTCAGATCAAGATTGAACGGTCCTTGATTTTCAGTTCAGATATAAGTAAGCTTTTCTTACAAGGACACATATAAACTCAAAAAACAGTTCAACCATCCTCTGCCTTAAATCTATTCTAAAGGGACTAGAGAACATTTCATTCCTTTTAAGAATAACAAAATAGAAGCCTGAATAAGGAGAATTCATCCTCATTTCATTTTGACAGTATCAAAGAAATAAACCATAGAAATGTCCTCATGCCCAAGAGAAGTTGCATAAGGATCTATATCTACAGGTAGAATCCTTATTTCCAAAATTGTTCTGAATTCTTCCCCCAAACATGCACATTTTTACAACAGAAGTGAATTATAAACAGTCTGGTTTTATTCTAGTGGGGCAAAGCTAGATTATCAGAACCAAATTCCCTTCTCGGTAACTGATGTCAATAGATAACTCATGGATAAATTTGTAATGTGGAGTATAAATGGCAATATTTTTTTCTAGCTTGCTTTCTGGTGTGAATCCACAAGCTCTTCAGAAGAGGTAGGAAAAACAAAGAGCTCCACCAGCATGGAATTGTCCCTGTGAAACAGCTGTGTTTTAATTAAATTTACACAACTTTTATGATACAGTGGGTAGCCTCCATTATCACCCAAAGAAACCTCAGGGCCATCAAATGCACTTCACAAGTAATTAATCTCGAATGTTCAGTTTTGTTAGGCAAATAATAATGATTCATAAAATAAAGCAGAGCTTAATACAAGAGACGAACAGAGCCATTTGCTGGAACCGGTTTTCAAGCAATTTCCTGAGCATGATCTTTATAAAAATAGGGATCAAAATCTCACATTAAGTAGAAACAATTGAGATTTCCAGTCTTTCTGTTTTTCATTTCTCCTTCTCTCTCAAATCTTTTTTATTTGTTATTGGCATTAAAAATTACTCATTCTTCATAAAGAGTGTAATGTTTAATTTATTATCCTTTGGATTTAATTCTTGTCTGGAATTTTCATCATATTCAGGAGTTGAAGAGAACACCACTCATACTTAATACCCAGTCATAAACTCACTTTCTAAAGTAAATATTACTGACATATTATTACACATTATATTCTTTACAGCCGCTAGCTGGCCAAGAATTTTTACAGCTGCATTATCTGTCTGGCAAAGAAACAGAAATTGTATTTCATCTTCGACGAGTATTTCATTTTTCTCTTTGAGTCCTGCCACACCATACCCTCTTATCTACGTAAGAGTGATGACTGACTGACTTGAAGGTGTCTTTTCTTTCATTCATGTGGCATGCAGAATCCTACGATATGTGTTCAAGTAAGATACACAAAGCCTATTCTCTCTAACCAATAAAACATAGGTTGCACATATTGCACCACACACACCACACATGCACTCACAAAATATTGTCATGATTGCCTTAGTTGCTAAGTAAAATAATTTCAAAATTTTCAAAAGCCCTACATCAAGTATCACAAAATAGAAAGATTTCTCCAAGGAGAAGCAACCTTCTAAATCAGTCACTTTAAACGGCCATGTATTTGTTGTTTTGTGCAGTGTCTAGCTTATAAAACATTCTGAGATGGGCATATGATGGTAAAAAGGTCTAGACAGAGGTTGCTTTTTGCATGGTTTCCAATGAATGTCTTTCAACAAGAACATGTTATTACATACCCTCATAATGGGACTGTAACATAAAGCATGCTTGCTAACCCCAATGGCAACTGGAGAGCAAGGGTGTAAGCCTGGATGAGTCACATCACCACAACAGTACCTCTGTTCAACTATGTTTCATGCTTAGTAGGTATGATGCAGATGTGCATTCATGCATTCAGGGTTTTTTGAGTTTATTCTGCTTTGTGTAAATTGCTTATTTAGATCCATGTAAAGACAAAAATAATAAGCTGTAAATAGTGATCGTAAGATCGGCATGCAAAATCCCTCAACAGTGCTTCTTTAAAATGAGAAAAAATCTTTGCATATCAATATTTCTTAGTATAACTAGCTAAATGGCTTTCAAAACTTTCCCATTTATATATGCCAATGACCTAAACCATCCAGAAAATCAGAATTATGATCTTTTTCTACACTTTGACAAGTTAGGAGCCTTAGACTTTTCTATTAGTCCGAACATGCATGAAACTTTATTAGATGCATAAAGAAGAAAAGAGAGTAATTTTTAAGGCTTTATTTATTTTCACAACAAAGAATTTCTCCTGCATTCACTAACCTGAAGAAAGTAAGATTTTTGAACCAGGCTCAAATAATTGAGAGTTAATGAAAAGACCTTTTCGTAGCTGAAAGGAAAATAACCTCCCTAAAAAATAAGGCTGAGACTCAGAGGCTGCTGGAAGCAGATAGCTACTCAGTGGGAGATTCATCATAAATTTAAGAGAGTTCAAGTGAGGTAAGCCTGGAGACATTGTTAGATGTTAATATATTATCTTCAGAAATCATATGGGTAAGACAAAGCAATGAAAGATTAGTGCTCACTGATACAAACAGTGCAGAGTAATCTGAAAATAAAGGTTTTAGGGTTCCTAAAATGTTGTTACAGTGGCTAAGTGAATGTGTTTCACTTGCTCTTCAAGTCCATTTTGATTACTGTGCTAACCAATTGTTAATTACGGGAAACTTTTAAAACCTCATAATGTGGCAGTCTCAAAGCAACATTTAGAAGTCAGCTGAGAAAGCACTAGGTACACACACTAACCATGACCAGGAAATCTGGGAACATTTCCTATTGCCAGAGGCCAGATGATCGCTCTCACTGAATTTAAATAAACCAAGGAAAAACGTAAGTATGCACTGCATCCTGCTTTACGCAGAAATGGAGTTACCTACTAGAGGGAAGGTAAATCTAGAAGAGCCATAAGCAACCAAATACGGATAAGAACAAGTTATGCAGTTTTTGTGCTGTGGTTGTAGAAGTGCTAGCTATGCATGGCTGTGAACCAGGAGGCATGCAAATCACGGTAAAGTGCACATACAATTTACTTGAGACTATAAATAAGTAGCTATATTATTCCTGCTTTCAGCAATTGGTATGATATTCCATTACTTCAGTGGCTTTAGTGTGACTCCATGCAGATTCTATAAAGATAATAAATAGAGTCTTGTCCTAGATAGGAAGTGCAAAAACTTCAGTCAGGCAACAATTTAATAAATTTTGCTAAAATTACTAAATAGTAGCACAACCCCTTAAACGTATAAGCAGCATTCCACAACCCAATGGAAGAACCAAACAATTTTTCACCTTATTATGTTACACAGAATGATATTTCTCAGCGATGAGAAAGGTTGAGTTTCCAGGATGCACTAGTTAAACGGTGGAGTGCAATGATGCAGAATTCAGTGGTGGTCAGGCATCTATGTAACATGCAAATCTCAGTGATCAGATTTTCTGTTCCTTAGGTTGATACAGTAAGTCATTAAGGAACAGTATAAAAATAGAATATATCATAAAATTGAATACTTTATTTTCTGCATAAGCCAGGCAGATCAGGATTATTTGGTTTGTCCAATTATGATAAAGTAGACCAGAGATTAGCAGAAAAAGTGAAAGCAGAAAGCTGGTTATGGATCCTGAATGACTATTAAACAGGATGATATGTAGCAAAGTGAATATATGATAGAAGCAAAAGAACTGAAATGCCATACAAATACATACAAATACACAATGTCTTTGACATGGCTCAGATTCACACTGGGTTTGAGGTTTTTTCTGTTGGCCTGGAACCATTTCATAATATACAGATATAAGACATAGGTAAGAACCAGATGTCTGTAAACTGTGTGTATATATGTGCGTGTGTATATATATATATAATGCTTTATGGTTGTTCCAGGACACTATCCCTGTATTATATGCTGAAAGCCAAGCCCATACCACCTAATTTCCATGCATAAATTTTTAACCAATAAAACACACGTTTAGTACCAGGGTCTGTATGAAAGACTGCATCTGCCTGTTTACAGACACCCTGAGAAAACACCCATCCATTCAGGGCTTTTTTTCTTATTATTATTTTTTTTTTCTAAAGACAAACTTTGACTTGAATGCAATTGAAAACCCCAAAGCATATTATTCGGTTATATTTTACACTAAAATTAAATGCCAATTAAGATTGAAAGACTTGTGCAAATATTCCTCTTACATGGATTTCCTTTTCCCTGCTTGGCCCAGCCCACACCTGAGCTCAGATGGAGCCCATGGGCAGGGCTGTGGATGGAGGCTCTGGGTGAGGCTTGGCAGGACCATTAATGCTCATTAGTGCATTCAGGGCCCTGCCAGTCACCTTCTTTTTTACAATAATTATGCCGCAAGTTGCAAAAAGATAGACTAAGAAAAAATTCACTGACAACTCTATTTAATTTCTAAACAAATAAACTGTTACAGAAAAATGTTATCCTGGTTTACTGTGCAGCAGACATATGGACAAAATCGGACAGATAGTGGCTGACCACTTTTCTCTTTTATGCAGGAATATTGGTTTTGTTAAGAGAGCTTCATCTGCAATACAGCAGAATGAAGTAAAAATCTGATCTGTAATGTTTGACTAGTAGGGAAAACATTACGCTGATTTTTGTCTGTCCTTTTCCTAGAAATGAATGTGATCAGGAGGAATCAGGTGCTCCTTATTTTGCTGTTTCTTAAAAAATAATAAAATAATTCAGTATCCTTTTTTCCCCTCAGAAAGTAAATGTATTGATGAATCACTTCAAACAATGCTAATCAACAGCATGAGAAGTCTGCAAGAAAGGACATTGACAGGCGAGGTACTATTACTAATTTATTTGTCTTTTTATGGTTCAGTTAGAGGAATATCTTAGGGAGTACAGCACATGTCAGTGTTGTCAGATCTTACACGGAAGCTGTCAGAGTTTTGACTGATGTACAAGCACTACCTGCTCGTGTTTGCCCTTCCTTTCTGTCGAGTGCACACAGGTAAGACAGCTTGTTGGTAATTTTTATTTAATGTGTTCTGTATCCGCAGCTGCTCTTTTATTGAAAGTTCTAACAATGAGAGATTCCACTCACTGAGATTTCCAAGATTTCATCTGCAAGGATTTCATCACTTAAATGAGGTTTTTCTTCTGGGATTAGAACACTCCTCACGTTCTCTTTCTGATGGCTAGTGATCTCAGAGATAACTGCTTATGTTTAAGTTTACTAATCTCCTCTGAAAAACACATGTTAAAGAAATGAAATCACAGAAATTAAGAGAGCAAATGACTTTGCGTGCTCAAGAGAAGGTGTTTTTTCTTTTCAATAGTTTTTTCTGGCACAGACATGTCTTAAATCTCACTTTATCCAGAAAAGCAAATCCCGTTTTGAAGACTTCTATGCAGAAAATAACTGCAACTATGTGTCCAGAGAGGTGTGACTATCACACAGCCTGTGATCATCTCTCAGCCGTGTGATCTGAAATCACGCATCAACAATTGTTAGATAAAAAAGGAGGCATTACTTTTTAGTGTGCAAAATCAGGTGAAGCCTTTAAACGTAAATTATGAAATGACAGGATATATTTCTCAATATTATGTAACAAGAAGCAAGAGCAAGAAAGTTTTTGAAAGAAACTAGTCAAAACCAGCCTTATGCTGGGAAGCCCGACGGGCTTTATGGATGACCAATTTAAGTTTTGTGATGCAGTGTACTTGTTCCAGGGAAGGAAAGAATGTTGCTCTTAGATGCTGAAGTGAAACCTTTTCAATGCCTAGAAAGTCATTCTAGACACTGAATACTACAGAAAAACTTCAACACACCATCTCAAAGCTATTTCTCTAGTATTGTCAGCCCGGTGAATCCTAGGCTTTAAAACAAATGTCCATATATCGAAAAATATTTTAAAATACTTTTCTCTGTGTAGTTTAATTTGGAACAGAAATTCCCTTTTGCTATGTTTGGGTTTTCCCCCCCTGCTTTGTAGACCTTCTCATTCTGTCTTTTCTTCTGAGCACCTGATTCCACTCTTTGGTTAGCAAAGGCCAGAAGACCAGAGAGCAGACGGACAACAATGCCATGCATGTTTCTCTTTGACCACTTATTTACTTATCAAAAAGCTATAAATGTCAGTGTTGTACAGAATAAATTTTATTTCTTTCCTCTCAAGTAATGTGTCTAACACAACTTTTAGAAGACTCTGCTGTAGTGGTTTTGGTTTTTGGAGGTTTTTTTGTTTGTTTTATTTTTACTGCAGTGCTGGTTTTATTATTCTGAGACGTTATTTGTCTCACCGGCAGTCACTTTTCACTCAGAGGAATGTGGTTCTGCTGCAACTCTTTGAGGAAACATAGTGGCCCTGTGGTTTCTATGAACTCCAATATTTTCAGGATATCCGCTGTGAAAATCATGCAGTCACAAGAATCGAAGCTCTCCGGCAATCCCTGGAGGTAAGCAAGCCTGCATTTTGAAGCACGACTAGGAGCAATGTGGACATTTGTGTACCACGTGCATACAACCCTATTGAAAAATTTATCCAGTCTCTGGGTTGATTCTAATAGCAATGTAGGATGAAATGTGAGTGGAAACATTCATAATGAGTATTAATAAAAGAATAAATCAAGATCCTGAACATTGAGGATACTGGCAGAATTGGGAGTCACACAAGTAGAAAATATCAACTTTTATCCAGAGTTCTACCTCTTGCAGTGCAGAATGGAATTTCTTAACGCTAGCTCCATAGTTCCATAGCTTTAATTTAGTCTTAATTTATTTTTATTTACTTAGCAGTCTGAGGTTTTTTCCTTCGGGTATAGGAAGCAAGGTATTAGTATTACAATATTGAGGATAGAATTTGGTCTTGGAGTCTGTTGTTCCTTTAAGAAACAATGTTGTCTTTCATTTCTTAAAACCTAGTTAAGGCCCTGATTTTAATCTCTCATTATGGCCAGCGGTACCTTAACCTGATCTTTGATCCACAAAAGTACCTCAGCAAGTAGTTAGATTTCATTGAAGGAAATGCAGCATAAGGATATGTTTAAAGTTAAGCACAAAGTTAAATATATTTTGGGAAGGAATGAATTTACATATATGCTTAAGCGCTTTGCTGAAATAAGGCCAGCATAGTAAATATATCGAAAAGTAACAGAATATAGGAGAAAATCCTGGCCATACTGAAGCTGAAGCAACATTCCTAAGGGGAGTGTAGCTCTACTGCAGGACTTGAGGGTGAAAATGCAAACTAAAACGCCATCCTTGGCAAATCTGAGTCAGCTTTATGTAAGCGTACCTCTTTTTTTGTCTTTACTGTTGTAAGCTGCTAAGCACGTATCGGTGTTAGCAGCTGAGTTGAAATTTAGAGTTTCATATTTTGAAAGACCTTACTAAAAATGTGTTAGTCGTTTTAAATAATCTTTTATTACCAATGATGACAAAGGCAACATTTTAAGATTAAAAACTCAGATATTTCACAATCCATTTTTCACATTGAAGAGGACGTGTTTAAAACTTATCCTTAAGCCATTGATACTACTTTCATTGAACATATTTTTTGTAATATTCATAGGAGATGCTGACTGTGAATACTTTTATACTGAAATAGTGTGACTGCAGCACAAATGTGTTGTTAGTGTATCCTCAATTTCCTAAATCTGTCCGGAATGTGCTTGAGACTTTACAGGGGGATCAACCGTTTGTATTAAGGTTCAATCAGCAACGGCAGCCAAAAGCATAATTGTTCGTGTTCTATGGCACTGAAATTTTTGGGTCTATAGGTTTTGCCAGTATCCCCACTGAGGCATATCATCTCAGCATTTTAGATTGATATTTTTAAGTTTATAGGGTGCAAATATATTCTAATTGCCTGCACTTAAAGAGATCCTAGTTTAAAAATCATATTCACAGATGAAATCTTGGCTAGAATGTAACTCAATTTTCGTTTCTACAGGGAATTTATGCAAACAGAAGATTACTTGATGATGACTAGAAAGGCTAGTCTTAAATATAACATTTGTTATATTATTTGCATACAATTGGATGCTTTTTCAGGTCTTTATCACAGACTATCAAAACCTTTGACTTGCTTTTCACAGCTGTTTATATCAGATTTAGACAATAATTAGAATTTCTTTGACCTTTGATAATGAGGTCTTGATCATTAACACTGGCAGACCAGTGTAAATGGAGAACCTGAACTGTAGCTATGAATGGACTTTATCAGTAGTCAGTAAGTCAGTAAACCCTGATGAAGCATGTAAATCCTATCAGTTAAAATTGTTATGAGATAGAACTTATTGCCTTGACAATTTCACAGCATCCCCTCAAGACAGCTACTTTCTTTAGTCTTATTTATAGCTTGAGAGATCTGATCTTCTGTCATTTCCTGGCTTCACTTTTCAATGAACTGAGATTTTTGAATAACAGAAAAATGGAAACAATATACTAGATTCCCAAACAAAAACGTCCAAAAGAAATAAAACCCAGAAAATTTAATAAAGATCCTATAAAGATTTTCTATGACAAAAGGTTAGTGACCTTTTAACAATAAACGGGAGTGAGAAAAATGTTTAATTTCTAGCTGAAAAATGCAAACCACTTAGAGTGGCAAACTATTAATTGCAGTAAAATACCTAATGTAAGGATACTTTTAAAAGAATCTCTGAAGTCCCAAAAAGAATCTGTGAAGATTACGTAACAGTAAGGTTTTCTTTTGTAAAAATAAGTTTCCTTCTACTGTGCAACACAGGTCTAAAAGTCCCAAATTTCAGTCCAAAATCCACACAGTCTTGAGGCAATTAAATTTACTAGCTTTGCTAGATTCAACCTCCTGTAACCTGAAAATTCTTAACAGTGACTGTAGTTCTCCTTACGGAGTCATGGAAATTAGCACGAGATGGGATCTCTGGAGGTCATCCAGAACACCTCCTGCTCAAAGTGGAACTGTTTCAGTCTGCAGCCTGGGTAAAGTCTTGTCTACTTCTTGTACTAAAATCACTTACGACACTAGCCAGAGTGCCCCTGACCCAGGGGCCTTTGCACACATCAACAGCAGTGAAGTCAGCATAAAACACAACAGTTGTTTTCATGCAAATATCCATAGTTAAGGTGCACTTAGCAAAGAAATACTAGATCTTTTTGCTGTCTGAGCTTACGGAATACAAACCCATACTTATTACCTAATAATAATTTTGTTTCGTTGATTTTGGTTTTAGTTCAATAACTTTTGAATGCAAAACTCAGTCTTGTCTACTTCTTGTACTAAAATCACTTACGACACTAGCCAGAGTGCCCCTGACCCAGGGGCCTTTGCACACATCAACAGCAGTGAAGTCAGCATAAAACACAACAGTTGTTTTCATGCAAATATCCATAGTTAAGGTGCACTTAGCAAAGAAATACTAGATCTTTTTGCTGTCTGAGCTTACAGAATACAAACCCATACTTATTACCTAAATAATAATTTTGTTTCGTTGATTTTGTTTTTAGTTCAATAACTTTTGAACGCAAAACTCATAAATGAGCAAAGGACTGGAACCAGAATCCAACAAGCTCTGTTTTAGCTTTTAGTATGAAAGATTTAATTCTGCATAAAGGAATAGGGCATTGTTTGATTACAGAGAAATAATATATAGCATTACCCTTAACATATCCATTACTCGACTGAATTAAAAAAGACCATAGACAATGGCATGTGTCAAAACAGGACTTCTCCATTACAAATTATTATAGGTGACTTTATTGCATCATCGGTTCCCCCAAAAAGCTGAGGTGAGGTATAATCATGTTAGATCTTTGTTGATGTTGAAATAAAGTTGCAGAAGAGCTGTACATGCATTACAATGTTCTTTGGAGTAAAATATTTATTTTAATAATACACATGATAAACTTTTCATGATAAATATTTTCCCTGGAACTTGGTGGACTATTTTCATTTAGTTATATTTAAATGTTAACTGACAGCTAATGCTAATACCAGCAGGAGGAAAGTTGTTTCTATGGAGGAGGGTGGTCTTGCAGTCTCTCGTTAAGGTGTGGCTCAAAGTAAAGACTAGCAAAATTCTCCAGGAAAGCTGCAGACACAGCAAATGAAAATCTGCCTGTGGTAACTGAAGTCCAATTCTTCTCAGTGGCCTTCTGATGTTCTTCTTGATCAAGAAGATTTCAGGTAGATTTCCTACCATGTTCTAGTGCACAAAGCTTTTTGCCTGTCTATCCAGAGTAATTTCTGTTACTGGCGGCAAGATGATGTCCAATTTAGAGACTAAGATGTGAATTTTAACAGCATAAATAATAAAAAAGGAGTGAATTTAAGACAGGGATAGCATGATGGACTATTCTTTACTTGTAAAACTCTTTCTAGCTATCATTTATGAAGGACATCTTCACAGCAGCACATTCACATCAGTTCAAGGATTTGTTCTTATTTTTTCCATCAGGATATAAATGTATTGTGGTCACTGCAGGGGAAAATCCTGCTAATTTTAGTGCATGTAGCTTTCTTTCCGACCCTCTTCCTGCCTTGCAGAATTTTATAGGTATTTTTCTATTAAGATAAAGAAATTGTGAGCTCAGATCTTTGTTCTAAAACAGCAGCTGCTGTGATTGGTGTGGTTTTTGCATATCAGCATCATCCTGTATCGATGGTATTTTTTATAATTCTTTTGGTATATGTTGTTTTGGAATATGTCCCTTGATTCCTTTTCCAAGAACGTACAGTGTCAAGCACTGCCAGGATTGCCACAGGCAAGACAGCAGCAGAGCTAACAACTTCTGAGGAGAACTGCATTAAGGCAATTCTCTTCCACTGGCACCATGAAACTAAAATTCACAGAAGGCCATCTAAAATAATCACAGGATTGAGAAATGAGAACTGTAAGCAATGTTAAGAGAGATAAACATACGTGCTTTTCAGAAGAGCTGGTTGAATGGGAGGACAGGGAAAATGAAAGCATTTTACATAGAAACAGCATGTATAAATAGATATTCTAAGAGGAAAATCTTGATTTCATTAACTGTAGCTCACAACAAAGGAAATAAGAGGCCAAAGCCTGCAGATCTACTCAGGTGGTGCTATTAAAAGTAGAATTTTGTTCAATGTAAGTAGTATAGAAAAGAATGATACCTTATGAAATACAAAATAAAAGCAAATATTTATGTGTACGTACATAGATCTAAAAACACACACACGTATATAAGATAGATACATAAGATCTTACATTTTTAATTCACAGGATTAAATTTTTTATTGTATGTTGAACATTGCAGTAAATGTATTTGTTTCAAAAATTATTTACTCTTTGTCTTCTCTTATTTTGTTTACATAAAAATTTGCCTTGTAATTACTTGCCATTGCTGGATAGTCCATAGGTTTCTTTTTCCATTCTGTTAACACTACCAATGCAAAAAGCCCCTTTTTAATTACTTAAAGTTTATACAGTGTTTTGATATGTGAATAAAATATGCATAAGACACGTGGAGTAATATCAATGTAGAATGAGGAAACCTGTATAACTTAATGATAGGTTAATCCCAGAGTTTATGTATTTTGATAATGTTTTCCCCACTACATTTGATGCAGTTTGATGTCATCTTAATATGTCAGATTATCATTTGACCAGCAACCAGAAAACCAATTTTCAATGTATGCAGTTTTTATTAAAAGAAGAAAAGATAATTTTTACACAGACCATTTGATGGGTTAGGTTCCTTTTACAATGTTCTATAAAGTTCGCAATCTAAATTGCAGAATAATTCTATCAGTTAAAAATTTAAACAAATGTTTAGTTTGTTTATTTTCAATAGATTGTGATTGGCTGTGATTTTTATGGCATTTATTCAGCTGAGGAGATATTGAACATTATTTGTAAGTATTTAACATCTCAAATTTCAATGTCAGTGGAACACAGGTATTACAACTTACATCTGTTGCATGATGCAATGAACAAAATTCCATCAGCTTAAGTAAGGGCCAGAGTTTTTACTCTCTCTGAGTTATCCCCTATTGTTATCTGAAATGTAGCTATTACTTCCCACATGCACATCAACAAAAAAATTGATATCCTCAAATAAATACCAAATGGGTGGCCCTGGGATACAAATGGAGTACCTCAGGATCCATAAGCAACAATTATCTAACTACATTCTGTGTATTAGAATTAGAAATGTAAAGACATGTAAATACAGAAGTAGTTTGATTTTTATGTAAGTAAAACTGTATAAATCACTGTAAGAAAATACATGGAATTTTTATAGATATTTACTTGGCCTGCTTCCAATATTGTAGTTGGTGTTGCCTAAAAGGTTTTGAACTAGTTCAGAAAAAATACCCAAAGTTCATTCTTTATGTAAATTTCTGACTGGAAGAGCGTACAAAGTAGTGACAGCATTGTTTGTCAATGTCCTCCAGTGATTGTTAGCAATGCCTTCTTGCACATATTGTTTCAGACAAAAAATTAGTATTTTGCATTAGCAGAGGATAATTAGGCAATAAGATACAAAAGAGAGTAGCGTTATCATGAGATAAACACACACATGGGGTGTTATGAGGCACAGCCAAGTATCTGCAATCCCTCCAGGGTACGATTATCTCGTGATAACCGCACACCCTGGAGTTGCCTTATTGCTATTATAAAATATCTTTATTATAGGAAGAAATGCACATTTTTGTGCTGAAAGAAGACGAAGGTGGCAATTTAGAATGCTGAACAGCAGTTTCAGCTGAGCTGTGTGGTTTACATAGATTAATCTATCCCATTGGAATGTTTCCTCAGCCAAAAAAATGTTCCCTAAATCCAAGCAGTCATAATCTGTAGTGATGTGCAGCTATTTGGAGTATTTGACAAATTCCCTCCTTGGTTCTTATGCTGTTCGTTTGACTGCAAGGTATGCACATAGCAGTGTGAAGAGATGGAGAAGTGTTAACAGGATGGTGAACATTTTGAATGTTTGACAATATTTCTGAAGTCTGGATTCTTCCATTTCACTTTTATGCAAACCCTGTGTAAACTCTGCAAAGCTTCAGGGAGTTGAAAAATGCATCTAAAGCTAATTGAAAACTATTGGGAAAGAGAAGTTACAAAGTACAAACAATGTCAATAGAGCTTTAAAGCTGGGAAACTGATGAGCCAGAGAGAAGTGAGAAGTCTCTTCCAAGCAGCACGGTTGTTTTTCTACCAGGCACAGAGGTGATGCAGTGAGGGGTAAAGGCAGCTGGATAAATAGAGACTGGCCTCTTTGTACAAAATTGGAGCTTTGCCACTGTCTTCAGTGGACCAAGACTTTTACCAAGAGAATACTTAGCATCAGTCCTACGCTTACACACATAATAGCTTTGTCCATGTGAATGGCCCCTCTGAGTTTACAGTCTTGCTGCCTCTCTTTGTAGGCACCACTTGGGAATGAAAACAACTTGGTCAGGCTCATGGTAGATGTAAACTTTTTTGAATAGGGTGCAAAAAAACCCCCACCAACCCTGTTCCTATATCTGCATTTGGAAAAGTAGTAGATTAGTCGTAGATCCTGTTAGTTGTAGATTCTTCATCAACAATTATGCCTAAGGATATATTTTTACGCTGTCATTCCATTAGCAATGAAAACCATTGTCATATTCCAGTGCGACAGAAGAAAATTCAAGCAACGTTCTGTTTCTATGAGTTTATAATATTATTGAACAGATTTTAGGAAGAAATAAGCATTGAAATAGCTTATAAATTGAGTGTTAAAATGTAATCAATATTTGTATTCATGTTTGGGCATAAAAACACACAAAGAAAGCTTTGTAGAATTTATTTCTGCTTAGAAACTTGCACTGTGGCCTTCAAAATATGTCAGCTTTAATTTAAGATTGGTGTTTAATATGGAATATGGAGATCAATGCAATTGATTTGATTGAATAAAAAAGTCCTTGTAAGGATATATGGTGGCCATTTTTAAATGCAACAAGCCCAATAATTGGTTTAAATGTAAAAATAAATTGTGTCTAGAGATATCTATCCCAGCCAGGGGTGATGCTTTATTGGTTTTTGCATTTCACTAACTGATGTGCTTTCATGTAAAATCAATATTGTGCAGTCAAATATATTTTGCTTTGTTGTGTAGTAGGTTCAGTTAGCTAAAATATAATTTTTAAACATAAGATACCTAACCTTTATTTTACAGTAAAACTTTTGTGAAGAAATGAAGGGAAAATTTAGACACTTTTAGCTTCCTACATATTCTATAGCATCCCTTGCATAATGTGTAGATTTTCCATGTGCTTCTCCAGCATTTTAGTTTGCTAACTCTCAGCCTTTTAATTAAGTCCCTAGCCATTCCTCTGAAAGTAATTTCCATCTGTGGAATAATAGACACCGTTTTGACTGATGCATACATACCTGCTTAGCAGAGTGGTGTAAAACTAAACATCGTACTTCCTACCTGTACTGAAACTGAAAATGCATTTGCCATCAGTTTTTTTAACCTATCATGAGGAAGAAAACTTATTTTTCCATTTAGTCAGTGTTGGCACTTTTAATACAACTGAAAGGCAGCTTTTTTAGAAAAAGCCCACAACTGATACACCTTCTCTCTTTTTTTAATTGTTAATGCCTTCGTCACAACCAGGGAGAGCTGACATCAGAAAAGGAATTTGATATATCTCACTTGATCTCACTCTAAAAGTTACCTAAATGATCACAGAAACCCACTGCCACTACAGAAAATTTCAGCAAAAACAGAATTCTAGACGAAGAGAATTCTAATGGATGGATACCATTAATCAGTTCAATAGGATACAGCCCACACAATTAGTTTAAAATGGCCATAAACATCTGCCACTTTTCTTAAAGTTTGTACCTCTCATCATTAAGAAAAACAGGCTATTTGAAAAAGCTGTTAACCTCCAAAGGGGAAATGGTATTTAAAAGATTTATTTTAATGTGCTTTCATGATGTACAGATTGAAGAAACTCATGAAGAAAAGGTATTTTTGTATGTGGTATTCTAGGGAAACAGACTTTTAATGTACTTTTGTCCTCAAAACTCCAAATTACAGTGCTCTGTTCAGTTTTTGTTTTCCCTACTACAGGATGCTGAATACAGAGATAAGGTGTATTTTCCCCTTCTTTCTCCCTCTCTCAGTGGTCTTGAGGAAGTAAGTACAATTTTGTGGTCTGCTTTGCAAAGCTGTAATTATTGTGGAGATCCACATTTTCACATAACAAAAGTATTTTCTGTGCTATAAAGTTTGCGTATAGAAAATTGTCATTTCTGAATAAGTACTTCTTCCAACCCTACAATTCTGAAACACTCAAAAGGTTTAAAAAAAATAATAGACAAAGAAAGTAAATATACATACTGCTTATTGAATTCAACAGAGCAGAGAATTTTTTCTGGACTAGTGATTTCATAGACGAGCTTTACACTTTTTAGTCATGCCTTAAAACAATTGAGCACATGCCATAAACATCGAGTCGTTGGAAAATGAAGACTGGTGAACCATTCAGAACCCAACTGAACTAATATGTCAGTATGTTATAGCTTCAGAATGTGTGAAGTGAATCTTAAACCTGCTTTCAAGCCATTTTGGTCAAGCAGTTTTTGAAAGATATTTACATAAAGACATACATTCTTTCCAACAAAAAATTACCACGACATGGAATGTTGGTTTTAGAGAGACTTTGCTAAAGAAGGAGAAATAGCCTTGAATCTGTTTAAATCAAATCTTTAGCAATATTTAGGACTATTTGGATAGGCGTGCATTATTTGGCTACTTATGCAATTCCATATGGTTGAGGTGTTACATGTCTGTAATTGTCGTCATAGTCAAGAAATTATTTTCCCTCTTGGCTATTAGGGAACAAGCAGAGAAGCTAAGTATAAAACCTAGATTGATGAGGACAACGGTAACTAGAGAGAAGAATATTTGAATAGATGCCATGGGAAAAAGAAAGCATTGCAAATTACAAGACTTGCTCTTAAAAATAACCTTTTTCAAGGTGTTACAGAATGTGTTATAGAATAGGGTTAAAATTGAAGATTTCCCTAGAGAATAAAGACTGGAGCAAGTTCTTAAAACTAGCAAAAGCAACGAAATTTGTAAGGGTCTGTGAAAAAGCTAATGACTAGGAGGAAGAACAATGAGACAATTGAATTTTAAAAGTAATCTTTTGTTTTGTGTTGTGGTTTTTTTTGTTTTTCTTTATTCAACTGACTCCCTTTTGTTCGAGGTCCATTAAGTTATATGTTTATACAGTGCCTATTGTAATGGGGTCTTATTTGGGGCAGGGAGGCAAGGCTTAAGGAAAAAGTATAGTACAAATAATAATTATATTAATAGTGTGTCAAATGAGGCCACAATACATATCTTTCATATATCATAAAGTCACAATTGTAAAACCACAAAAAATCCTTCCATCTGAAATTGTGTTGAGATTGTTTAACTATCACACCCATCCATTGCAAATTCCAGCAGGAAAGGGATGCCACATCGAGGAGTGTCTCTTACTACCCGCACATGACATCAGCTGATGGTACTGGCATTCTCCACACCTCCCTCAGCGATGGCATTCAGCAGCTCGGGAAACATACTGTCCATAACACATGAATTTTACTCATGCTCTAACACAAAACGGTGGTGCTTTTAGCAATGGCCTAATGGTTAACTTTGTTCAAAGTTTTGTGCCTTTATAGAGTAAGAAGCAAGTCAGCCAGGGCTAAAAGAGAAGCAATATGAATAGGTCATATTTAATGTGTTACAAAGTCTGCTGGGTAGTGGATTAGCTCACAGGAGTTCCTCTCATTTCTGACATTTCTGTCTATGAAATGACATTTTTCACCACCAAGGATGAGGTCAGGACAGTCTCAGTAAACAGAAACTATAATGGCAGCAAAGGTCTGAATTCACCACAGCTGCGAGCAACTGAAATTCTTTTTTTCTATTAATACAAGTGTTGGTAATAGGGGAAAGAGAGACACTTTTCAGTTAAATGTAAGTTTTTTCAGATACTTATATTATATTTTTTTTTTGAGGGTGGAATAATGGATAAGAAGAACCTTGAACTCTACCTAGAAGTATCCAGAAAAGTTGCTGAAGTATGTATATGTGAAGGAATAATTCTAATTATATTTAAAATTATTTAAAAACACTGTCTCAGATTTAGCAGGATTTCTTTCTTTCCCTTTTTTGTTCAGGAAGTAAAACTAGAAACCTCCTAAGTCACTGAGTGGAACCTTACGCTCCTGCAGGGACTGCATTATCTAGTTCCCTTCAGAAATGTAATGAACTTCCTGGTAAGTTACTCTCCCATGTTGTCCCATTGGAAGATGATCCCTGAACTTCACTGTTCTGACAGCTGGAAACCTTATCCTGTTTTCTACTCTAAATGGATTTTGGCATCAGCACTTGTTCTTTAAATGTATTGTAATTTTAAACAGTTCTTTTCCCTCATTGGCTTGTATACCCTGGTATCTCTGTAGACAGCAATCATATTTCCTCTCAGCCTCAAAGGCCATTCTCAGAAGACTGCTCTCATAAGACAAGCCTTCCATTTCCTTAATGGTCTTTGTATCTTTTTCAAATTTACAAATATCTTGCAATGTAGAATTATTTGATATGTTTTAACAAACGTGAGGTGTACTGCATTTCTTTTGTTTAGCAGGTAGGCTATTTTTTAAGTTATCCTGTCAGAAAATAGATTTGGTAAACCCATGTTGCTTTTTAACCTGCTTATACTTTATTTCTAAATTTTCCGCTTTCCTTCAAAAAGTTCTTAAAGTCTTCCTTTCCCCATTTCCTATCAAATGGTATTATACTTGTTAGTTTTCTTTTAAAAGTCTCAGACTTGTAATTTCATTCTTTCAGAAATCTGGGAGGGATATGATCCTGTTCTCTCTCCTCATCAGACAAACATATTGGGTACCAGTGAGAGGAGTTCGTAAATTCACGAGGGCAAAGATGGCACTTTTCTGTAAAAACCTACAGCACTTTGCAAAAGGTTGACCCAGGCAGGATATGGCCTTTGATCAGTACTACAGTATTAACAGTGAGAGATTTTTTTTTCACATTGGATATATCAGAGTTTGGTGCCACTAGTATGCTTACATAGGTACATGTTGAAGAAATAATGACAGGAATAAATATTTTGTGATATGTGGGGCTGAATTGTAGACCTGATACCCAAAAAAGCAAGTCATGCCCCTTATTACACTGATGTCCAATAATTCGGGAACTGTTCAGAAATAATTTAGTCCATCCATTTAAACTAAATGTGATGTGATAAATATCAGATAATGGTTAATTTTCAGAACAAGTTACCAGTCACCATCCATTTTCCACTATCTTCTCACTTTTAACAGTAGAGAAAAATACAGGCATGCACTGACTGGGCTGAAAAAATATGATTCTAAAATGGTCTTCTTGCTTCGTATATATCTTTGTATATTGATATTCTTGGGTATACCTGTCCAGTGGATTTGCAGAATTAAAGAATTTGTCATCTTTTAAAAAGGAAATGCTTAAGTTTGTAATGACTAATTGATCAAGCTGGTTGAATAGAAGGATTCCTCAACAGGAACTATTGATCCAAGGACGAGAGTTTCCCCTTCTTCTGGTTCTTTACCCAGAAAAAAGCCCCTTGTATATAGTTAGGTCGCAGTGGAAATATTGCTAAGAAACTTGAGAAAGACATAATAGTTTGTAAATGAGGTTTTAAAATGTCAAAACACAGTTTTCAAAGGGAATGAACTGTGCATATTCCTGGCAAAACCGTTGATTTCACTGGTGGTGCATCAGGGAGAGATTTGGTGCCGAAAGAGAAAGAAGTTGATTCCATAACATCATTGAAAGACAGTCTGACTTTATGTAACAACTGAGGGTGTTTTATTCCAATCACAGCAGTATTTTTGTCATATATTTTCCTTGCGAAAAATAAAATCCGTTTCCTAAATGTAAGTAAGTAGCCTAATTTTAATTTGCTTGTAGTCCTGCTATACTGTGGTCTATCCCATTTTACAGAAAGTGTTGCTTCAGTACCTATGCAATTATGCAACAGTTATCCAATTTATGTTTTCATATCATCTACCTGCACAGCTCCTAAATAATGATTTTTCCTAATACACCTAAGAAGAGATTTTCATGGACTTTGGTGACTTTATTGCAGTTTCTTCAGCTGAAAATACAGAAAGTCAGCAGTAATTCTTAGTATTATGCAATTATAAATTACATTTACAAGAAAACTCATTTTAAAGAAACCTATAGATGGCAACTTTGCTGGCATATTGGCAAATGAATTTATATGGGAATGTTTTCTAATGAATAAGTTATTTTACATTTTATTTATATATGGTTTTCAACAGTCACCATCTGTTTTTGAGTTATGTATTCAGTATTCAGAAACGATCATTGCAACCATTTTGCTGTACAACACATGCTAAATTTCCAATTAAATGTAATTGACAATGTTAATAAACAAATGGCATAGGTGACGACTCAAAATAGCTTTGATTATATGGTATACTGCTTGTTTCTTTAGAGTAACTATTTTACATATGTAACAGTATTTTTTTGAAAAAATGGGTAGTACAGAAATGTACAAGTGAGCTACTTTGAGCAAATGTGTATTTGGCTATATAAAGCTCCAGTCATAATTAGGATGGGGTTTTCCAGTTGCATCAATAGGAGGAAGACAGAATTTTAACACAGTGGTTGGCCATTTTTAGTTTTAAAACCCTCCTCCCCAGCACAGAGCTGTAATATGTTCTGATGAACATAGTTGAGTTGCTTCCTGTGACAATTATAAGGGGGGAAAAAAAACTTACTACTGCCCTTGAATCAGCAAAACTAATGAGAGAATCTGCAGAAGAAGAAACATTTCAACAACTCCTATCTTCTTTAACAGGGATATTTGCAGTAACATCTGTTGTATGAAGAACACTATTTTCTTGATTCAATGTCTATAGGACTAGATATTGTACAGTTGGGTGTTCTAAGATTGATCTACATCTGAGTTAGATCAAGCAAATCCCCTGTGATGCTTTGCCTGGTCTTACTGCCTCTACTGCCAGTTGGCCTGCCTTGCTCAGGGAAGAATTTTTTTTTAATATGTGTTTTCTTCCCATCTAGATTTTGTGTTAAGAATTGGAAGTGGGCAGGAATAGGTCCAGGTTTCAGCTCTAAACCTTTGCAGTTATTGTCCCCCCATTGATTCCATAGTTATTGAAAGTTACTGGCTCTACTGATTTAAATACCATTGCTCTAGTAAAGAAGAGCCACTCGCTACTGAAAGCCCTTGATTGCTCTGTCATAGGCTATTACGGTTCCCTCACTAAGTGTCAGGATGCTGCTACAGAATGAATGCTCTAATTCGCAATGAAGGTTACAATCACAAGACAAAATGGAAATGATAATCTGACACAGGCAGATCCCCAAACTGCCACTGAGCGTGCAGAGTTCCCCTCTCCCTGCCCCTTTCCTCAGCTGTCTCCTTTTTGTTACAAGGACAAACTTTAGCATAGCCAGTCACTATTATTTACAGATTACCTGTGGCTGATACAGAAAGAAGACAGAAGGTGGAAACTTCTCCCTGTTCGGTGTCTGAGAGATTATAGCAAAGAAAATGATGATATTTGAATGCTGCCTCTATCAATGTCACAAACATGACAACCGTGTTTTACCAGAATACACTACAAAACAGAAATAAAATTTTTAAAAAGCCCTGTTAATATTAGTTCAAATTGTAGAAGGATAAATGAATACACTAATGCATTTTGAAGGTGTCATTATAATCATGTTCTGTGACTTCTTACATAAAAAACATCAGAGATTTTATCCAGTTCTTCCGTAGCAAACAACCACCCACAGAGGCATAATAGAATATGTTTTGGAAATTCACCCATTTTGATTTAAAGACTCTGAGTGATGAAAAAAAGTTATTTTATCCCTTGGAAAACTGTTGGAGTAGTTAATTGTCCTTGCCTTCCAAAATTGCTTTTCTTTCCAGTTTGCACTTTACTGCCTTCCACCTTCAATCATTGGACATTAAACTTCTGTCTGCAAGATGAAACAATGCTCCAAAACAAGTCCTATTTAGATAATTGCAGACCATAAACATGTACTTTGTCTTCCCTTAAGTTAACTTCTGTAACTATTCTAAGTTTCCTAACAGAATGAGCAAATGAAAAAGTGAGTCGAGAGCAAACACAATTAAATGTATTTCAGATTGCTATTTACAAATATGCTTACCAAAGAAACAGCTCAAATGGCTAGGCCAGCCAGCCAGCATCTCAGATTTTACCTTATGTTTGGGAATAAATTGTTTTCTTAAAGGTCTTATTGAATTATTTACTTGTTTATTATACCACCTTCATTTTATTCAACTATTTGTCTAAGGGTGCTCCACTGTTCAGAACTCATGTTTGATTTACTATTATGTGCAGAAAAAAAGAGGCTTGAAATATTAGGTTTGTCTTTCTTTTAACTAGCAAATACTTATGAGTTGGCAAATAGAGACTATGCATATAAACTAACAGTTTACACTGGTTGACTCAGTGGTTTCTAATTAAAGTCTTGATATTTCTAAGGCATAAAATCTTTAAATAAATTATTATCCTTTTTTGTAATGGGGGGAGGCAGGAATCATAGTGCTGGTATCTTGTATACAGCAATCTGTTCAGAGGATGTCTGATCTAGGAGGCTTCCTAGATGATAAATCAAAAATGGTTTCCAAATGTGTTCTTTGTTTTTATCATGGGTTAAATCCGCCACAAAGAAAATTCCTTTGATAAAGTCAGAAGTAGTAGCTGATGTAAAAGAAATGTGAGTTAAATTGTTTGAGACTAACTAAATCTTTTATTTCTGTTCTGTAGAAGGTTTTAAGCACGACACAAAGCTTTCAGCAATATGGTAGTTCATTTCTCCACTCCTACTTTTAATAGACAAGATTATTGAAGATTAATGTTTATCAGCTAATAAATTTGCAAGGATACAGCTGGCCTACGCCCATAGTTGTAAAACTTACATGCATTCATCAGCTCTGAGTCTTCTTGCCAGGTAACAAGGTCTAACTTTGCATTCTAAAGATTTCCCCTTTCATACACTCCGAGGTTCACTAAATTTTCTGCCTTTTATTTATCGTAGTGTCAGTACCAGTCGGCTCACCTTGCAGTTGATATTTATTACACTGAGTAATATGATGTCATTTAGCCCCTCTAAATGGCCTTTGCTATATCACAAAGAAAATCAACTGTGGTAGAATCGGTATTACTGTTTGTGTGTAAAAAGAAGTTCTGAGATGCCTTATGGATAAAAAAAGCGTTTGTGGAAGGAAGCAGAACATTCATATTGAGGATATACCTGTTGCTGATGTGAACATCAACTACAATTAGATCAGAGAGCGAGATATATCCTAACATGAACCATTAGAGTACAAATTATGTACTAAATAAGATTTTATTAGTGATCTAGCAAAGTTTTTTTTCAAATATCAATACATTAAAATATTTATCTTGCATTTTTAAATTCTTTCTAATGCTTAATAAAAGCAGTAAGAAACTTTTTGCAAAGATGGCAGAAGATGGCCTGTAGCTGTTGTCCTAAAGGTCAGTGAGTATAATAGTGTGAAAAGCTGGAATTTAATTCCCTTTTTGGTGCTGCATTTTTTAAAACAACTAGTTGGCATACAGCAGTATCCAAATCTCTGACCAGACATGCTGCTGGCAATTGGACAAACATCTAATTTGGGAATGGAAGAGGGATTTGGCCCTTTTTCAGAGCAGGGCAGGACTGTGAACCTCGTGATATGCTTAAGGTTTTTACAGAGGAAAGTCCTTGCAAATAAGGGTAGTGTTTTTAGGTCCGAGAACTCCCTGTGAGTCTATGCTTAGCAGGTATTTTGCAGATTAGGTGGTCACCGTTCTGTTCTGCACACCGTGGTAGGAATCCCCTCCGCAGTCTCCTTAGATGCAGTGTACCAGCTGCTGCTGGCTGCTGCGGGTGAGCTACTCCCATGTGCTTCTCCTCCTGCTGAGCTCTCTGCCTCCAGTCATGAAAGCAGAGTCACTTCTTAGCAGATCTATCACATCAACTTCTGTTGCTCGGCTGAGTCATTATATAATGTAATTGTTGGCCTTTAATAAATCAGGGGTTTTTTTCCCATATATTCACCTTTTAATTCAATTCCCAGCAATGCCATCTAGACTACTGCATCAAAAATATACATTGAGCTGAAAAACTTAAAGCCACACGGTGTCTTAAATTTACAAAATCAGGAGGTAAACCTATCCATAGCAAAATAATTAGACAACAGCAATAACACATGACACAAATTTTAAAAAAGATGGTGTGATGAGACTGTATTGAATCACAGTAAAGCCAAAGTTTGTGTGTTCAGAAATAAACAATATGTAACTGTGTGTGTAATATGTGAAAAAATGTTTAATTTTAATGTACAGCTATTGAAATTATATATGCTTTTGCAATTGTACATATGAAAAATATTTATTACTAAAGCAATTGATAGTTTACACATAACACAACCAGAGTTTTGTGGGGGTTTTTGTGGCACAAATTATGCTAAATCACAAGCAAGCAGTACAGGCCGGAGAAAATAATTCTCCCTAACTTGTGAATAAATCAAGGAGTTCAGTTCAGATAGCAGAACTATTCAGCCAGCCTCAAAGGAAAGAAGGCACAAGGGATAAATCATGCAATATTCTGCAGTATCTCAGCTTCTCAAAAATTTCAAAAAATAGAAAACATTCAGTACTGCAATTGCCATTCAAAGTATATACAACAACATTCAATGCCTGAGTTGCCACCTAAAGTCATGTTTCGCATCATTTACTGCCAGATGGCATTGTTCTCAAGTGATGTCTTTCAAGAGGCAATGCGTGATATTCTAGAACATGGTTGTTCCTATGTGTAGCGGAGCACAAGGCACAGAATTTCTTGGCTTTGGAAAAATAATTCTTTGTAACAATCAGGCAGAACCTTTAGAATTATCTTCAATGAACAAATTTTAACAAAAACATCTCTGCTCAGGCAGCCAATTGGCAATTACAACTCAAAACTGCAACTTCCATGTCTGTTAGACTCAATAGAGCATTTTACAATGTTTTTATGTTAGAAAAAATAGAACTTCAACAAAACCAAGACTTCCTTTGGGATTATGATTATGTTTCATTTTGTGTCTTTTGAAATATTTTATGATAGGAATATTTCTTTTTGAAATTATTTAAATGGTATATGTGTTTTTCCATTCTTTTCTTCAAATATGCAATTTAGAGAGGTCAGTTTCATTAACACAAAAGCCTGAGAGTAAACTTTAAAAAGATCTTTTACTGTGTACTTTCGGCAGAAACAACAGATCACATTAAAAATTCAGAATTAGGAGGGTTTCCAAACCTCTTCTCAAAAAGAACTCAGAGTTTTAACAGGTTCTTGGTTACATGTTGAAGCAGTTAGAATTGTCCAGCAGGACTTGCAATGAGTCAACGGTAATTCTGAACATTCCCCAAATGTCTTCATTAAATTAAATATGAGCATTCAAGTAGAGGTCTGGGAATCTGAAGAGCTGTGGTTAAGCTAACTTGGTAAAGCACTAGATAAAGGTGAAAGAAGTAAGAAAGTAAGAAGTAAGAAGTTTGCTAAATAAATGTTTCAGGCAGATATTCATCCCTTCTACTGGCTTTTACATTGTTCTGTTTTTCATGTCTTGGATAAAATTTTTTGGGGAAAAAAAATCAGGGCTCAATCTCCTCCTCTCTCTCCAGTCCCAAGTATCTTGTCTTTTGAACTGGGTGTTTATGTAACACACTCAATCCTTTTCTTTCTTTTTTAAGATCAAAAAGGATAGAGAGATGAAGGAAACTTGGAGAGACAATTCTGGAGTACAACTATGAAATCTGACATATTCATAATGTTCATGACATAACACAGGTCCCTTCTATGAATAATCCTAGTACGTCTGAAATAAATTTGTATACAGTATTTTAAGAGACATTTTCAAACTTAGTTTCAACATCTTCTCATTCTTATGCTTTTGTACTATGGATTATGTCTCTGTTTCCTCAACATTTTATAGACTTAATCTCGGAGGGCTTTAAAGTGTATCCAAATACTACTTTACTTTGACATGTGGTTTTCATGTTTGCTGTGTAATTTCCAATACATTTCCGATTTTTCTGATGAATAGTTTGCCAAAAGTATTCTTGGAAAGTACTGTGGGCATTTGGCAGGAATCCATATATTTTTAAAGAATTTTTATCAGAGATTACATAGCCATGGCATACAGGTAACTTTTATTATCTAGAATATAAATTTCCTTTGAAGTTTCACTGCTTGCACATCCCTACTCCAAATGTTTATACAATATAATCTGAAATTATGGTTTCCGTTTACATTCAAGCTGCCAATCAAACATGATTCCACAGACAACAGTAATTA
The DNA here is from genome assembly GCF_000687285.1 of Phaethon lepturus. Classification (NCBI taxonomy): domain Eukaryota; kingdom Metazoa; phylum Chordata; class Aves; order Phaethontiformes; family Phaethontidae; genus Phaethon; species Phaethon lepturus. The sequence goes on along the minus strand of NW_010554224.1, from coordinate 8,986 downwards.
GCTGTGTTACCCAATTAGAAAGGAGGGGAAAATATCTTTTTGGCACTCACAGTAACTAATACTTGACAGGCAGCTTGAATATAACTTGTATTTTGAAGGGGTTTGTGTTGGAAAAAAAAAGATTTGCCATAACTAGTGAAGTAGTGGAAAGAGATCTTTTTTTTAAAGGTTGAAAAGTTATTTAAAAAAGTTTAAAACTATTCATTGCCATTCATTCTATGCAACCTGAATGCATAGATTGCATTCTTACCATTATATTACCATTTTTGGCCTTCTGGGACTTTACAGTAATGGATAACTCTCCCCATATCCCAGAAGAACGTTTTTGAAAAAATTAAATGTTGTTATTTTTAAAATGTTACATGAATATCAAAATATGATGGTATGAGATTTAAATAAAAACAATGGCCAATTACTATGTTGACAGAAACTGCATGTACCAGAACCAGGCGTCTCTTGTTTTAATTTGAAAATTTTGGACATAATACTGAAGAGATAATATAAAATCATTGTAAATTAACTTAGAAGAAAAGTAATTTTTTCAAGCTTAAGGGAGCTGGGTATGTACTTACAGTTTTTTCTTTAATCCAAATACCTGCTGAGGATTTCTTTTTTTAAAGTTTATTGTTCTGAGACTGGTAGCCACAAGGAATTTAAATGTAAGCCATTTGTAAAATGAAATTATTAATTTTCCTCTCATGTAATTTTTTCAAGCTTAAGGGAGCTGGGTATGTACTTACAGTTTTTTCTTTAATCCAAATACCTGCTGAAGATTTCTTTTTTTAGTTTATTGTTCTGAGACTGGTAGCCACAAAGAAATTTAAATGTAAGCCATTTGTAAAAAGACATTATTAATTCTCCTCTCATTTTTGAAGCAAGATATTTACCATCATGGAAAAAAATGAAACTAAACTTTGAAACTAAAACCGGAATGCAGAAAAACTAAGAGGCTTTTTACATTTTAAAATGTCTTTCTTCTTAACCATTTGGGGGAATTTAAGAAAGAGCAGGACCATTTATTTGCTGAGGTTTTGGGACCAGCAATGTTAAGTCATTTATGAGACTTCCTTGTGCACTGTTTTTCAGTAGAGGCATCACAGGGGGACATCACTCTCTTGCTCATCACCCTGGAACTCATATGCATTCTTTCCCCCAACATATCCTGGCAGAGAAATTATTACCCAGAGTATTTTCCCAGTGATGTAAATGAGTGGAAATCCTCGGGAAAAAAGGTAAGAAGAGTAATTTGTATATATTCGTTATTTTAGCACTGAGGGATGCTGAAAAGATCCTTCATACTATCAGGAGAGGAGGTTTTACTCACAAAAATGAAAACATGTCCACTTGGTTAAGCAATATTCCAATAAAATACTGATTTTATTTTAAATCAAGCAGTGTAAGTAAAATCATGCTGACAGCGATATCTGGAAAAAGGAAAGGACATTTTATGCCCACTCCTACAGAACAGAATGTTGTGGAAATCCTCCTTTCAGTCTAATGAACAGGTAGGTACTCTGGGGTTTAATATGCTCAATGGGGGCCATTTAAACATCAGTGGCATGCTTGAAGGTCCATGAAGATGTTGTACCCTAATCATAGAACCATAGAATAGCTTGGGTGGGAAGGCACCTTTAAAGGTCATCTAGTCCAACCCCCCTGCAAGGAGCAGGGACATCTTCAACTACATCAGGGCGCTCAGAGCCCCGTCCAAGCACTGTTCCCAATGTTTTCTCTTGCATTTACCTACCTGTTCCTTTTTATCTTGAGGGTTACACTAAGCTTTTCTTAGGCTCATTAAAATCTAGCATCACACTTAAGTATGTTCTTAATTGTAAAGATAGGAGTCTTAAAGTATATATATGTTGCACAGAAATGAAACCAACTGGGGCGGGGCGGGTTCTGATAAATAGTAATTTCTACTGTAGTGTTTAAACTAGGGATACACTTACCAGAAGTTTCTCAAAAAAGCTTAACTGAGTTGCCTAAACATGTGAATGTAGACCTCAGTTTAAAGTGCCTTTGAGCCCTACAGAGAAACAAAGTGGTCTTATTGCTGAAAAGCTACAAAAACATTTTGGTTTTCAGTGACCGTATTCACACAGAACTCTAAAGCACTTTACATAACATGCTTTACATTCACACCTTTCAGCTATTTTGGTTTAACTTTCCCAAGTTCCCCAGGTTGACATGCCCCAAATTCATGCATGCCTGTGTGAGGTGTAATTCTGTTGCTGGTTTTACAATGTGCTTTGACAAACCATGAAGAGAGCAAATCTTCTGTAACAAAATATTTAAAATTCGTATTTTAAAATCGAGTTCAAACCAGGAATCCAAACCTAACCAACGCACTGATGTTTTGATTTTCTTGTTAGTTCCTCATTAGAGGTAGCTTTATCCTTTGTCATAATTGTTATAATTAGGAGCAAGACTGGATTATTTTTTAAAGGAAAAACTACTGTAATGTTTTACTTATTGCCTGGACAATGCACTATTAATTCCAATGGATTCCTTTTGACATTAAAATGGATTTGCACTGAAGGGCAAACACCACCTCCATATGCATCCAGACTGTTACAATCTAATCCATCACATTATACATTTATAGGTGTCTACCATTGCTGGATTGCTAAAACACTCAGCCATAAAAAAAATATCCATATGAAAAGCTGGTTTAAATTTCATGCATTTTTACTTACAAAGTGTCTGGTTAGATGAGCACGAGCTTCTGTGAAAGAAATCCTTTTGGAACATGAATATGTAAGAAGCTATGAAAATGACATGAACAGCAGTTTCTCTATTACCTTCTCTCTATTCTTTGCTGCTAGGTGAGTTTTAGACTCAAGTAATTTGCAAATATCATTAAAATTCCTTTCAAAGTTTTCTGGCATTGCATATTAGTAAATAAAAACACTGCCTTACTTGATGGAAAAACATGTGCATGATTCCCAGCTGAGGACAATGCTGGCTCGGTGGACTATAAAGCATCAGCTGTGAACTTACTGTACAAATTATTCATCCTGGGGTATATTTTCAAAAGCAGTGTGAATGGATGCATACCCACAGCCTTAATTATTCGTTAATGGGATGTCTATGAGTGCCTCCCATTCATGCTTTAGAAAATTGCCCCCTAATTGTCCATCATAAAAATCTGCTTTATTTCCTTATTTATTTGCTTATTTCCTAATGTGAAAAGCAACAGCTTATATGTTGAAATACTTCCCAGTGAGAGAAAATAATCCTGAACCACGGTTTCTCAGCCTTCGCAGCTGTTTTGTGGTACTATTTTCCATTTGCTGCAATTAGAACTAATATCTATAGCAAATTAATAAGTAACTGAAAAAATAAGAACTTTTACCATAACAGAGAAAGTATTATGTATAAAAGGACATTATTTCTAAAAAATTATATAATATTTACATAGGGATGGGATTTAAAAAAAAATATACTATGAAAAAATATCCCTTTACAGTATCCTTCAGGGTTCTATAAAGGCATTATTTGTTAGTGGGATAAAAAAAATGCGAACTTAACACTGCATCAACAAGGAGAACATTCCTAATGCTGAGGTCATTCACGTAAAAAGGCAAGCTCTAGTTGCTGAAATGCCTAAGAAAGTTTCCACTTGGGGAGAAGTTTACTTTTCTTTTTTCTGCTGACCTCCCTTTCATTTTTTCCTCCTCAAAAAGGCGAGGGATTTAGATTGCAAAGCCATCTGAGGTCTATACCCATATAGAGGTGTGCACAGAAAGTTCTTCTGACACACTGCCCCGATGCTTTTTTAGCTTGCCAGCATCCCAGCTTCAGGGCATTAACATCATGACTGATATGATAAGAAAGCCCAGGCAGCATAAAAATGCTGAAGGCTTAGATTTTTGCCCAATCCTGGTTTCGTGGGACAGAGTTATGGAAGAGCCTAGCCAGTGGTCCCATCAATCTTCTCTTCCCCCTTTCCCCAGTGTGGCCAAACCTTGCTCTCCAAGGAGTGGGAAGGCCACGGAGCCCGCACCTCTCATTGCAGATACAGTTTCATCCTTCATGCATAAATCACTGTGGGAAAGGGTATTGAGAACTGCAGTGTATAAATTCCAAACAATTGAATTGCTAATTACAAACTAATGATAAAGGCACAATAAGGAAGAAAGATAAAAAGTCAGAACACTGGTAATTCATTCACATTATAGGCAGCAGTTTACAGTGTCTGAATGCTATATATGCAGCCTTCTGGTTTCCACATCACTCTAATGTGTCTAAGATCTCAGAGACTCATCAGGTGCCTGACATTTTAGTCATTAGATTTTGGGACTAGTTTTTACAATATTCAGGACATCCAAAATCACATTTTGACATGGTCCAGAAGCTATTCACTTTGACTGGGTAGAGCAGGTTTTCTGTGTAGCAATGCAATCCAGACCTCACACAACTCTTAAACTCCTTTATCAGCATTTTGGGAGCTTTTTATAGGTATTTGAGGACAAAATGTGTTCGAACACTTGGAGAAACCCATGATAAGATATGGGTTGGAAAAACTTAGTCAAAAACACATACTTAAAAGATGCAGAAATATCAGCTGCTTGCTTTAAATTATTTTTTTTTTTAGTCTGGCAAAAATGAGGATGAAAGTTTCATATTTTTCAGAACGGTATTATTTTCCATAGAGACATCTAATGATGCTGAAATGCTGATCTCATCTTACCTGTTGCTGTAGCATTTAATACTAAAAAGCTGGAATCTTCAAGTAGAAGATGTATCTGGCACCTTCTAGGCCCATTGCTGCCAGAACAAAATGAGTAACAAAACTTCCATTTAATTCATTAGAGTACGTCTGTGCCACACTTTGTATTTACTGGCACAAATTTTGTGCAGCTGGAAAAGCAGGTGTGGCTCTTCCAAATGGGAAAGCGGGAGGGTTAAGAGCATTTTCATTTTTCCATTAGCCCCTGTCTTTGACTTTCCCATACTTTCCCTCCCACCCCTTCCAGCACTTTCAAGCTACATACTTGCTGCGTAGACTCCTTTCAACCTTCTCCACACCACTGGCCCGTCTCTGCAGCGTGATGTGACATGAGAAGGCGTGAAGCTCGCCATCCCCTTTCCAATGGACAATCAGAGTGTTGATGTGCCAATGAAATACAGTTTCACACCCATACATTTTTGGCAATTTCACACAGGAACATACAAAGGGGTCTGGAAATTCTGGATGTTATCTTACTGGGTTGCATCAATATTGTACGTTGCTTTAATTTGGTGTAGCTGTTGTGGTGGAAATTGCCAATGCAAATAAGTAAATCTTCTGTTTGCAACAAAGAAGGTGCATATTTTCCTCTGAGATTTCCCCAACGCAGAAATTCCTATCCTTTGTGATAGGAATATGATTAAAAAAGTTAAAGAAATTTAAACTCAATAACATCAAAGTCTTATTAAGCAGACATCTTTATTGCCGCGCTGGACGCATGGGGGATATCTCCTCCTAACATGCGTTCACTGAAACACAAGTTCATCCTTTATCTACCTTAAAGACATGAATATTCACACATTTTCCAAGAAATCACCACCTCCCTGCTTATCTACTACATTTACGTAATGCTGGCGTTGCACAACTACACTACGCGTGCACGAGGGTCTCGGGTGGTCGTCGGTGGTCGTTTGGGGAATCAGCTCCCTGCTCCTTTTTCCCTTTTATGGTCCAGGTCTCTTGAGGATAGTTTCTTCTCCTTGGGTGTTTGCCCCTTCTGTTGTGCAGCCAAGCGGTTCCTTCTTATCATCCTTGCTAGAGCATTCC
>NW_010554224.1:0-3176 GCF_000687285.1 Phaethon lepturus | reverse complement strand
TTATCATCCTGCCTAGACCTTCCCTGCCACTCTGTCTCTATGCTCAAGGTTAAGACATCTCCTCTGTACCCATTAATCTCTCAGTCCTTGCTCTTAACTCTTCTTTAATTTTCATAAGGCCTGTTTTCCTCATGATTAACCGTTTACACAAAGTTACAATGTTAGCACTGAGGCAAATACAGCCTAAGGACTGTAAGAGTAGGCCGTTAAACATAATTACATGGTTATTAGGCTAAAGAATTCTATACTAAAGTTAAACTAATCATGTAATCAATAACCTCCCAGAAAGTACATATATTAAGAAATTCCCAAAACTTACAGTTGATTAATGACACATGCTAAAACCTTATAATTGTTTTAGATCCTTGTTTCAAATATATGCCTATACTGGCATGAGCTGAAGGTTAAAATCAGGATTAGTACAGTTTTAGTTTGCTTAGTTCTTACTTTCTCTGCAAATCCAGAGCTAGAAACTGTCTCAGTTTCTCTTGAGATTCAATGTTGCTTCCGGTTTAGCTGAAAACCCCGAATTCGGCTTCACGAAAATCCCATTCAAATCATTGCTAGATGATCACGTTTTGGCAGGAATTGCCATTGGGCACAGTGAAGCATAGCGAGGGAAGACGAAAGGGGGAGTGTGGAATATGTAATGTAATGTAATATTCTTTGAAAATAACAAGGAGAAAACCTGTGGTATGTGCTTGTTCTCAGCCACAGGATATGGAACTGGGAAAAACTGACACGGGAACAAAACAATCAGAAATTACTTTTTATGTCTGTTTTAAAAAATATTATTAACATACAGTGACTGAACTAACAAGGTATGTTATGATGTATATTTTGCCAAATTGCTGCAAACTGTTGAAAGATGTTCTGTAACAAAAAAGCCAATATCCTCCAGTGTATATTTGTTTTTCTTGGTGTCATATAACCCAGCATAACCTGATGGTAGATTTTTTCTTTCTTTAAAACTGTTTTTGAGAAGGTAGAAGCAGTAAGAAAGAGTAGACAGCAGTATAAATGTAAGCTTGTGACATTACTGAGGAGATAGCAGGGAAAGAATTTTCAGGGATGGTATACGTATAGCTTCAAATGTACATCTTGGAGCATGTTAAAGGGTATAAACTTGTACAGAGCAGAATGGATTCTGTTCAGCTCAGCCAGGCAAAATACAACAGACCGAACAGGAAAGCACTGAGATTTTTTAGATGCATAATGTTTTTACAAATGGCCCATGCTGTGCTAATAAAACTATTGTGACTGGGAGCTTTTGCAGTGGGAACTGACAGATGAAGCAGAGTTAAGTACTTTTTCAGACAAACTACTACAGTAAATCATTAAAGCACACAAACAATCATCCTTCATCAGCCTGCGATTTGTTTTATAGCAATTGCAAATCGAAAACAATGTAAACAAACAAATCGACAACTAATGAACATTCCCCCACTGCTCACTGTAAATAGATCTACAACTTTAGAAGAACACTTTATCCAACACATTGTCAACTCATTGTAAACACATCTACAACTCATAAACAACTCATTACCCAGTATGTTGTCACCTCATTGCAATTAAAGTTGAATGCTAACTGTACTGCCTTTCCCTGAACTGAATCAATTCAGAAGTCTGGAAGAAAATGTCTAGATGTATTAGTCCAATGAGTTTCAGGATTTTAGGAATATCTTTACAATGTAATTGGAGTTTCTCTTGCATTTTTTAATGTAAAAATTGAACGAAATTACATCACTTCTTATACTAGCTCACATCTAGGTTTATTTAGTTAGACTTCCCATGTACACCTAACTGTTTCTGTGGAAATTTTTTACATGAGAAAAAAATTCCCCCAAAGGTTGTAAAACTCATAAGTTTCCTTGGAATTATTTTGCATGAAATATATTTGACAGTCTTACTTCCTATGCCACTTGAAATTTCTATCTTATTTTTAAAGCATGATAGGTATTAATTTGGATGCGATTGCTTATGAATGAACTTCAACTCCTTTTAAAAATAGATTTGCTATTGAAAAATCCATTTACCTTGGGAAAAAAAAATAACCTATATGCGTGGTAGATATAAATCTGAAGATTAATTCTATGATGACTTTAGCATTTAAGAGCAAACTTCATAACATTTATGAGAACTGGAAGTTTCTGCCACTGTTTCGATGAACTCTTCTGCTGTTCTGTACGCACACAATCTGTTGTTGTTTTACAGTCCGTATATCCTCTGGGCCAAGGACCGCCTTTTTCCTCTGTGTTTACACAGTATTTAGTGCAGAATAATCTAATGCTCTACAGGGCTAGAGTGCTACAGATATTAATGAATAAATGTAGTAGGCAAATGCATGCAGTAATGGACCACTGCACGATTATAATGACATTTTAAGAACAAACTTTAGAGTTTCTCATACATAAGATTTCTACCAAGCTTCTCAATTTATTTTAGAATCACTGTTTTTGGTTACATGGGTAGAGCATGGTGTTAAAATTGCAGAGCCTGGTTTTACAATGCACACAGGATCACAAGCTTAATCTCCATCATTTCACACATAAAATTTTTAAAAATGTCATTTTACAGGATGGATGTTATCATTATCTTCTATGTTAGATTGCTCAAGATTTCTTTTATATGTATTGCTCTCACATGTCACCTTGGCATCCCAATAGCTTGCAATACATAAATTGTTTGACGAATGTAGAATGCCAGAAACAAATTAAACTGTGATAAGTAGAAAAAACACTCCATGTACAGAATACGGTATTTCTCACTGTCCTTTTTTCAGAACCTTTTAAGACACTATGAGAAGCTTCAATCATTTTTGGAGCTATGCACAATCCATGGTTTTCTTGCCAAAGAAAAACCATCCAGTTGCAACAGACACAAGTAGCATCTGCTTATTGCAAGCTGGGCAGCTATCCCACAGTTTTTAATGTTGAGGGTTTCCTCTTGAAATGTCAGTCGTCGCTGACAATATACTTAAATAATGGTCTCTCAAAGGTCCTCACTTTTGGGGAAAGAAGTCTGCTGAAGTAGTAATATGGTAGAAACACTTTATATGTTCAAATTTCAATTCCCTCCGTCCAGCCTGGTCTAAGCAGGCAAATGTTATGCTGATGTGATGGATCTATGGTGAGATAAAAAGATTAGTTAATAATAATAATAATAATAATAATAAT
>NW_010554223.1:56632-78093 GCF_000687285.1 Phaethon lepturus | reverse complement strand
CAGCGGGGTGGGGAGGACTGGGGCGCGGTGCAGAGCCGACGCCTCTCCTCCGCTCGTCGTGCCCGCGCCGAGCACGGGACGCGGTGCCGTTCCTCGCACGCACATACAGACACAATTTCACTCGTTCCTGGCACCCAACTCTTTCACCGGCCTACTACTGTGGGCTACCTTAAGAAAGCAACATCTTCAATTTGGTTCAGGTACATAGTTTACACTGTCGATACGTTTGCTTCTCATAAAGCAGGGTCTCAAATAGCTATCCCAAGAAATGTTTACTTCAGATTTTTTAAAACAGCAATAACTGTAGGTTTGCATATGTACATTTATACTCACATACATATACAATAAATATGAAGGGCGGGTCCACGATTGTACTAGATATATACATCTTAGTGTCATTGACGCTTTAAAAAAGCTAGCACAAAGCTTTCTGCAGCTATGGCTTTCTAAAAAAAATAACCCTTTATTGATAAAATCATAAATTATGTATCTAAACAAAAAAAGGGAAAGCCTGTTTTATCATGTAGTTGATAATGTCAAAAAGATGATGTCAAAATGATGAAAGAATTTGGAGTCAGATGTCCATGGAACAGTGTTGTGTCTTCTCCTTCAGCAGTGTGGTATTTCAAAATGTCCAGTGTCAAGCCTGGGTAGTATGATATATGTTTCCTATTTACCATTTCAGCTCTTAGAGCTTCAGTACTTAGTTGTTTGATACCTTGACTGTTTGCTCAAACTCTGTATGCAAATACAAAGCTCAAATACAAAGCTGGAGTATTAAGATTAAAGAAGAACTAGGTTTCTAAGATTAAAAAGTGAGATGAATGTCTCTTGTAAATATGTATTGTTAGTCTGATTTTTAGATGCTGTTTGGCAATGATTAAAAAAAAATCAGCATTGTAAAAGAAAAGGTCCAAAATGCTTTAAAAAGCACGCATAGTAGAAAAACCTTCCTGCAGCTGTAAATGAACTATACAGTCTGATGCCCGACACAAAAGTTACCGTCAGAGTAGCAGTTCAACCCCAAATGATGCTGTTTAACTACTTTTCCCTTATTGCACCCTATTCTCTTACCTCTTTTTTTATTTGATCATAGCCTGAGCAAGCTACAGAGGGTTTGTGTTCCCGGTAGCAATTCAGACAGCGGTGGCACAAGGGAGACGGATGCTCTTTCCCGCGGCCCGGCAGGTGCTCTGTGCCCAGGCGCAGTCTCCCGATCCCTCTCCCAACACAGAGCCGTTCCTCAGGCCACCGAGAGACCCCAGCTCTTGGGTACCAAAACAGTCCCACGGCATTAGACTTCCAGGCTGCCGGCTTCTCCTCCCCACCCTCTCATCCTTTCTGCGCCAGAAGTGGAACTTGTCACCAAGATATCAGCTAGCATTGTTATTTGAGACTAAACTTTCACCTTTTGAATAGTATTTCTGTGTCTGCGAGGCTGGAAGTCTAAGAGTTCAGGGAGAAAAAAAACTTGCTTGACAAGCAAAGCTTTTTCTTTAAAAAAGGAGGAGAGGGAAAAAAATGCTACAAACTCAGGGGAATAGGTGAAAGCGACAGGGCTAGAGAGAAAGATGAGAAGCGATGCCGAACACGCCAGCGCTGGAGGCCGCTGGGAGCGCGAGCGGCAGCGCTGCGGGCCCCGCTGGGCCATCAGAACCCCGTCGGCTGGCGCCGAGTCTGGTGGAGGTGGGAGGCACCAGCCGGGGGGCTCGGAGACCTGCGGGAGGCCCGAGATGCGGTTGCTTCCGATGGCCCTTTTTGCTGGTGTCGATTGTTTGCGCTTGCGCTTGCACGGCCGGAGAGGAGGCAGCGTTCCCCCCCGCCTGCGGAGGGGATGCTTGGGCAGACCCTTACCGCTGCCTGGGCGGGCAGAAGCGGGCAGGGGTGCAGCCCGGGGGGTCCTCGCCTCGCTCCCTAACGCGGCCGAGCATCCCCGGCTGCCCCACACGGAAAGCGGCTGCAAACCGCCGGGCACTTGCAGGCTACTTCTTAGTTTCTGTTCCCGTGTTTTCGCCCTTTTTGATTTGTGGACCATGAAGTGGTTTCTAGAGGAGTGGGTCCCTTTTGGAATGCACATTCTTAAAGTGCTGTACAGCATAAATGGGCTTGTTTTTCTCAGCCACCTCCCACAGACACCTTAGAAGCGGACCACAGAGCTCCCCCAAGGTCTGCAGACCCCCAGGTTGAAAACCAGCACTCTAATGCTAATCCTTTCAGCTGTCCGGTCCAGGAAATGTGATTATTTTGCAACTGAGAGAACAGAGGCAAAGAATGGTGATGCCAAAAAGCAGGAATTTTAAAAGTGCAGCTCTGATCTAGGAGCACAGCGACCGCTGGAAGTGAGGGCTGGTTTTCCTACGCGTCTTTCAGATGTTATTGAACCCTCTCCCAAAACGTTCCCTTATAATTAGGTGTCTAAATTCACATCCATAGGTGCTAAGTGCTGACAAATCCCTCTGATCTCAGCGCCACGCATGCCTGCCCACCACCTATGAAAATCAGACCATCTTGATATCTCTCTTTTTAGATAGCCCTATTTGAAGCAGTGGTCATGCCTGGGCCGTGGAAGGAGTCAGTGTCAGTTTTTGGATGAGATACCAAGTTTTTAAAGCTAGTTGCTGTTCATAAACACTAGGAGCACGTCTCCACCTACTCTCCTGGGATTCCTATCCCTTAAAGTCAAGCACACTTTGAACACTTTGATTCCTGCAAGTACATTCGAATTACATTTGGCATTCACAGATTTGTAGATTTTTGAGGCCAAGAGTGCATCCTTTTTTCGCCCATTTTCCCCTGCATTCAGCCCAGTAACTTGCATCTGACTAGAGCATAGCTTTTGTTTGATTAAAGCACATCTGCCAGAAAAGCATTCAGACATGATTTGAAGACATCAGGAGAGACAGAGTATCCACCTCTTCCCTTGGTGGTTCATTCTAGTGGCTAATCACCCTCAATGTTAAATATTTGTGCCATTCTTACTAGATTAAAGAGCATTTCAGTACATGGCATTCCTATGAGATAATGCTTGCGATGAAGTAACCTTTTAATCTTCTTTTTGATAAATTAAACAGTGCGAGATCTTTAGGTTTCTCACTGTCAAACATTATCTACAGTTGGTAAATCATTTCCGTGGCTCTTTCCTGAGCCTTCTCCAATTTTGCAACGCCCTTTTTTAACATGACAACTGGATCCCGTAGCCTAGCATATACTCACCTGGGGCGTGTTCTCTAGCCTGCTAATTCTCTTCTTTGCTATGAGGGTGAGAAACATCCCACCTAAGTTTAGACAGACTAGAAATTTGGGCATCTAAAAGTTAGTAATCTTATTTCAGCTCATCTCCCAGACTCCCTCCATAGTCAGCGGGGATAGATGGACACTTCTGAAGGGCACGCTTTCCCATTTATGTAATTTTGCTTCAGGGTGTATCAGAACACCTTCTCTTAGCATTCTTCCCAGCTTGCCAAGAGTCTCAGTGTGTTGCAACTGCTACCCCCACATCAGCAGCACCCTCTTTTGTCCCTCTCTCAGGCTCCCTGTTCTCCCATACCTGTAATCAGCAAAGACTTTGAGAGAGCAGGTCAGAAACTTTTTCAATGAGATGAAATTTTCCAAAAACAATTTGCAGACATGTTCTGATGTGGACATAATTTTTATTGAAACTAATTCATATGCATGAGGCTATTGATGCTTACAAACAATCCACTGAAGGAAACATCAGCTAGTTGAAGACCAGTACTACTTGTTGCTAAATTTCATTAAGGAAAAATTCCATTCAGTGATGACTCTCTGTTGACAATTGTCTTTTGGAGATCTGCCAAGTAGCCAGCTCTTCACCCATTCATCCTGTGCCTTATCAGTATTGCAAATACCAATTTTTCCATTGAAATAGTGTGTGAATTAAACTTAACAGCAATTCCATAATTATCTTGCTTAAGAAATTCATTATAAAGTACCTCTAATCTCCATTTGCATTTTTCTGTCTTTTTTTCTTATTCTTTTCAATTTATTTTTGATTAATTAGTTCTTTTGAGTCAACTACATACGTTACTTGCTTGGGTTCTTCTGTTTGTACCATTGGCACAACTAGATGTGTTTAGTGACCACAGTCTGTCATGGCTGTAACTAATTACCTCCCGGCAGTCCGGAATGGTGTACTCAATCTGCACCTTTCTCATTAAAGGAATTGTCCTCTATGTTTCTTTTTCCCTCTCTCTGTCTTATTTTGTTGAGAAATCCAAGTAATGCTTTATTCACCAGCTGCATGGGACCTCCAGCTTAGGCATCCAAAACTGAGGACCCCCTAACAGTGCAGTTCTTCCCCATGATGTGTTCCAGACAGGTCTTAGGGAGTAATGCATCCTGTTTTCTGGTTCGATTTACTGGTCTTCAAAGTCTCCTACCACTACCACCTCCCGAGCTTTCTGAGTCAGCTTCGTGATCGAAGAGGCAGTCGAAGTCCTGGGGTTCACTCTAGGCTCTCAATACCTTTTAATGTTCATACCTCACCTCTTTTACCCCATCTGTTGTTGCTGAACAGGATGAGATGGCTCCAGGAAACAGCACCACAAAGTTAGCAGCATGAAGTGGATGATGATGTGGTGTCATTTCCAGAAAGTCTTCTGCTGCTGGTATCTGGTGAAGTGTCTTGACAGTGTGATGGCATCCCACAGCTCCTTGTGCATCTTCAGGTAAGTGCGCAGTGTACCCACAGGGCAGCCAAATCATGAGATCAGAGGAGTTAAAGACAGGCAAGATCTGTCAGATCACAGAGCACATGCCCCTGCCAGTGAGTGCTGTCGTCCCTGATACAGCACACGTCAGATCTCAAACAGATACTAAACTGATCTCAGCCAAAAGGCCAAAGGGAGTTGGATGTATTTTTTTGTAATCTGAAACCTAATATTCACAATGGTTCAGAAAGGGTTTCTGTTATGTGCTGGTGGATGGAAAACTGAGTCCAACATTTGAGTCTGGTCACTGTCCTGCCCTGACTGGTGGTGAGTCTGACTTTGCTCCCAAAGGGGAGACAATGTCTCAAAGCAGCCCCCTTCATCCACCTTTCCCCCAGAGTGAGTCATGTTGGATATTAATAAAGTGAGACATCTCTCCTCATCCAGAAAGGTGATTTTTCTGAGACAGCCTTTAGACTGTTCAGGGAGAAATGGAGCCCCAGTGCCAGCTAGAGGAAAGAACACAGTAACACCGAGGTCTGTGAAACCTGTGACACAAAATTCACACTGATCAAAGACAAGTACTTTCATAGCTTTCAGGCAAAAAAAAAACCCCAAAACCTGCTGTTGATTATGTTTTAAGATGCCAACAAGGTAGAAATTTGGCATCCCTTCTTCTGGTACCTGGGACACAGTAGGGAATGGGAAGGCAGCCACGCTGATGGTCACCACAGTGACAAGGATGAGCCTCTGAGGGAACAGGATGTGGACCTGAGGATAAGCAGAGGAAAGGATGGAAAATAGTAGAAGTGGGAAGGCTTAGTGGGTGTGAGGAGAGCGGATGAGAGTGTGCACAGGGTTGTGGGCTGGAGATGGATGCTGGGATGAATATGTAACTGCAGGGGAAATGGGAGTGGGAACCAGGGAGAGTGGGTGTAGCTACAACCAGAGAAAATATTCGGGAAAGGTCAGTGAGGAAGGATCAGCAGGAGAAAGGGGGGCATGTACGTGTGTAGTGAGAGGATAGGAGCAGAGCAGAGGGGCTGGGAGGGTGAAGGTAAGTAGGGGGACTGGAAGGGTGTAGTCGTCTACGTGAGCTAAGCTGCAGCCCACCTCCATATTCCCCCCCTGACCCCTACACCCCATTTCCTCGGAGCACAGCCCTCCACAAGGCTATGTTGGGGGTGATGCTCAAAGCCCTGTTGTCCAGGCTGGGGCTGGCTGGAGCCGAGGCTGCTCTGGCTGCTCCAACCTGCCGAACTTTGGGGTCAGCAACCTGCCAGCCGTGCAGCAGAACTGCTGTTGTGTTATTGTAGTAGTCACAGTGCATTTGGCTTGCTTCCCTTGTTTCCTCTTTATGCAACTTTTTATGACACGAGTTTAATCCAGCAGGCTGTTTGCAACTAGTGATTTTTAGTCTCCTTTCCTGGGATTCTTTTAGAACATACTCATGCCTGCTTAGCAGGTCCTTATCTCCCACTGAAGTGGCAAAACTTCAGGAGAGACAGGTCTCTTGAAGAGCAAAGTTCGCTTCACATGGCTACAGAAGAGCCTTAGGAAGTTTGGGCCATTCAGTTGTGGGCCAGAAGAAACGCTTTTCGACCATGGGTCCATGTGACCAGCTTGCAGAGCAGTTGCTATGATCCATTAGGAGTGCAGCATACCTCAGGAATGAGGACAGATGTTTTGCAACAACCAGTTTTGAGGAACTAGCAAATCGGAAAAAAAGGTAATAAAAAAATCAGGCTTAAGGTACATAACACTTAGTGTGTCCCTCAGATTTTTATGGGGGAAATTTGGAAGCCCTTCTCCTCCAGCCTGAAGTCCATTGAACTGAGTAACACATGGCAATCACTGCACGTTATCGAGGTTCAAGCACCTTTCTCTATACTTGTCCTAGGCCTCATTGTTTCTCCCTCTTGCCCCGTGTTATTTACTGTACAAATCCATTAGCATTGTTTTTTCTTGCTGCATCCAAGATACCGCAGGCTATCACTTGAGCTATTCACATGATATTTTATCCTTTCTTTGGAAGACAATCGTGTCTTCAATCAAAGACCTCTTGACAAAAGGAAATAGGAGCAAAAACTTGAGATGGCATAATGCAGCAAAGTGCTTTGTGTACACCTGCATAATATGATTCAGTCTGCCTTTACTTTCAAAATTATGCTTGAAGATTTCTCTTGTTTACATTTTTTTGTGTGCCCCGACCCATTGCTCATTTAACCTTGAGGTTCCCTTCACTTCTCCTTCCCCCCACCACTTCCCTCATCTACACCTCCAGCAATTATTGTTTTCTTTGTTGGTTGCAGTTTCTATAATTGTGTTGCTGCAGTCAACATGCAAGCATTTATTTAGTCTTTTTTCATACCAAGGAGACTGAGTGCAACAGTCAGGTTGGTGCAAGTCTTTTAGATGATTTGTCAAAGAGAATCTAGTGTCCCATTTTTAGGACATCCTCTTTAGGGCCAGTGATGATGGGCTTTAGGTGGGTTCAGATTTTTTAATGTAATGAATGAAAAGACATATTTGAGGAAAAATGTGCTAAAAATAAAGGGTATGATTGAATGACAATGTAGCACTGGAGTTCCAGCAAGGTTTGCAGCTGATTTCAGTTGAGTCACATTGTCCTCTAAGAGGGTGCTGGACAGATTCCCTGTGAGAGACTGAGGGAGACAGGAATTATTGCCTTCCTATGCAAAGGTAGCTCTTACAGCTCCCACAGGGCAGGTGGAAATCATGCTGTGTTATTGACACCCACCTCCTTAGGAGGTTCCTGTTACAGGTCTTGCTTTGAGTTTTGCTGAGGAACACACTGAGGATACAATTGCCATGTCCTAGTCATTATGTCTCTTTTTTGGACTCTGCTGGGTCCTTCATTTGTTTCCCAGTATGGTTGGCATGTCTGTGGTCACTTTTTTCTTTCTCAAACTGCTCTGTGACAATTTATTTGCCATCTTGTGTATAAACATAAAATCTTAGGCCTGATCCAAAGCCTGTTGACTTGGGGGTCTGTCCGCTGTAATGAGGTAGGTTTTTGTTTCCTAGATCATGTGAGAGATCTAGGAAAAAGTGGGGAGGTAGACTGAGGACAATGCCAGCAGCAAATATGTCTTTCCTTGCAGAAGGGTCCCTTAAATCCTCCAATCTCGTCTTCCCAACTGTATAAATGTGCATCTGCTTCCAAAAGAGTTACAATCTTTGTTAATGCTGGTATATTTTTTTGAGACAAGCCTTCTCAGTACTAATGAAAATCTACTTCACTTACTTATCATTACTCTGCATATCAACAATATTTTAGGCTGTTTCAGTGGCCCTTGGGCTGGTGTTTTTGGATCTTCTCATCATATTAGTGCCATCCCACAGACTGTATCTTCACGCTTTTCTCAAAAGAAGGGCATAATAAAATTTAGTCAATCTCTTCTTTTGTGCCTGGGTATAGGCACCACCTTGGCATGAAATCATAATTGAAAATTAAGCTTGGCAAGACTTTCCTGTGCAGGGAATGGTAGAGGCCAGCCTCTTTAGTGTGTACGCGTCTTGGAAGACATGACCTTGTGGTCCGTCAGGTAGGAGGGGCTATGAGCAATCCAGCTGGGGCAAAGCACTTCTAAAGCAGATATTAGGTTGGCAAAGGTGGTGAGAGACTTGAAAGCATGTTAGAAATACTCATCCCTGCATTGTTTAGGAGATAATGTAGCTTTAAATATTGTAAAATTTGTACAAAACTAGGGCTGTGGTGCTGGCAGGTAGTAGGCTTTTCTACCTCACGGTAAATGGTACCCCCTTACCTTTTACCCTCCATTCCCTTGTTTTATAATTAACGCAGCTTCTTTTCAGTAAGAAGTTGTAAATTATCATGGGTTATGTTTAGCTACCAGCAGGTAGTGGCTCTTCATCATGCACCAGGTCAAAAAGAAGAAAGGTTACACAATATTCATCAGCTGCAACCTGGGGTTTCGATGCTAAAAAATGTAAGTACCAACTTCTTCTGCTAGTATCTCCAAAACATTAAAAAGCACCTGTTTTTTAAATGGAGGACATTTCTAGAACCGCCATATGAAAAAGCAGAAAATTAGCTTTATAGTTGATCTCATTTGCTAACAGGGCAATACTGAAGGATCAGCTTTTTGATACAGCACACAGCATTTAAATGTGGCTTCCCAGAGAACTTTTTTTTTGCCCAGGTTATTGTTCCAAGCAAGTAGCTTGAAATTTCCTAGTGTTCATTGCTGTCTCTGTGCTGGCGTCCTGGGACTGCTGAAGCCCTGTAGCAGTCAGGAGTTACACTGGATGGATCCCACGGTTTAGGATGGAAACCTCAAATGACAGACAGCTTTCAGTTGTTGGTCACTCCTGCTCACCCCCTTGATGACTGTTATAATCTGCGCTCCATATTTAATCTCAGAGATGGCAATTTGTGGCAGGAATCATTATTTTCACATCCAGATAACAAAGAATGAGAAGTTGGTAATTTTGTCCGCTAAAAAACCCAAGTGACTTACGATTTATGGGACAGTTTGTTTATTCTCCACCACTTGCGTATATATTCCTGTTTAGTATAACCTGTGGTTTTACAGACACCCTTTCTACCTCAGAGATGTTTGCATTTTGATAGTGAAACCGAGTCATTGGTGTACGCATGATATTTTTAATACTGCATAGTCCCCTACAGTCTGTAATAGCTGCTACATAAGTGAATCGCTAATGAAGATAGATACCCTTATTTGAATGCAAAATCTGGCTACGGACATTTTCTCTGGGTTACTTCGTTCTGTAGGTCTGTGCTCTGTAAATTCACTGGAGTCATTTGAGCGATGTTGTTTTCTACCTGTGAAGGACCTGACTCCCGCTCTCTGGTGGCTGAGGTGCAAACAATTCAAACCTTTGAGGTTAATGATCCTGAACCTTTATCCCTCCATTCTTTCCTCTCACTATTTCCAATAGAGATGTCATCTATTACTTTTATATTTCTCTGAGATCCACTGACCTCCAAGGCCCTCTGCTCATCTCTCTCTCCTGCTCTACATGGGATAAGATGCTAGTACACATCCTAGTACCAACCCAGCTTGACATACACACTTTTGGGGAGACAGGAGACCATTTGGAGTTCATGCCTCCCAGCAAAGGCTTATGCTGTAGATGGAATTGCAGAAGCACCTCTGAATGGATGGATGGACTAGAGGTCCTTTGGAGAGACAGTTCTCAGCACGATCAGGAACTAATAGGAATTTTTTTCTTTTTCCATCCTTGCTTCCCTAGCTAATTGTTTTTCTCTTTTTAAACTTATCCGTAAACTTATCTCACCTTGGACTTGGGAGCCAGCATAAAAAGGGCTTACCCACCAGGTAGCATTTTCTCATGTGTCCAGCCTTAATTCTAACATGAATGCTTTGTACATATAATTATAAACCCAAGGGCCACTAAAGTGCACCTGTACAGCAGAAACTTGACTGTTCTGGATTCTGTTCTAATTATTGAGCCTTAGAGCAAAAAAATAGGTTTCAAAGAAAACTTTCTGTACAGGCCTCAATAGAGTTAAAGGGGAAACAATTTCAGTTGATGAGCTGACACTTGTAGAAGCAAATATATTAAATAAATCATGATTCGTTTTGGGGCTAAATCTGACTTACATCAACTCTGGAAAAACTAGATCCTAATGAGTGACAGTTTGGTGTTTTCTGTCACTTCCTACAGTAATGGCCCCAAGCTGACACTGCTCTGTGGGAGTCTAATACTTTTGAACAAAAGTTTTTTTGGAGTGAGATAGACAAGGTAGAAATCCCAAGGTGACTGGAAGGAATGTCTAATGACTGGAAAGACATATTTACTGGCAGACTGTATGTAAGCTGTGACAGTTGACAGGGCTTGATTGTAATAAATATAGTTGATGAAGAGAAGGCTGACAGGTGAGGACAGAGAGAGAAAAAGAGTCAAAAGATCTGCATTGGCTGAACCCTATTAATGGTAAGTTGGAAACAAAGCCCAGAGTCATAAAAGAAAACAGGCATTGCAAACTGATGTCTAAACACTGAAATGTGTAGGACTTGCAGGTTGCCGTAACAAGCTCAGATTTGTTGACCTTTCTTCTAGCTATTTTATAAGTGATGTTTTCAGTTGGAATTCACATCAGCAGCAGACAGGCATCTGATATTTTTCAGTATCGTGTATGATTAATCATGTAACAGAATAAACCTTGATCAAGGTCATAATTATTGCTTCAATCTCTAACTTTCATTGCTTTGATCAGAAGATCTAATGTTGGAAAATGTGCCTCCACGTGCTGTGAAGGAAGCAATCTCGCTGGAGATCTGTTCTGCTGCAAACAAATTGAATTCCTGTAAAGGAAATTAAGCAACATAAAACCTGAAAATATTTCTTTAAGTGCACAGGATCACCACACACACACATACACAGATGGAGTGATTGACCCTGAAAATGGAAACAACTCTGGCATATTAAATCATGACACTTTATAACTGACTGGTCAGAGTTTCAACAGTAGGATTTCCAATGAGCTCTGCACTTTCTTCCCCCAGGCAAATGTCACACACTGAAACTAAACAGGATCTTTTTCTCTCTTGTTCATCTGACGTGCTGTTTTCTGTGCCCAAGATACGAATCTGTATTCGAAAACGCCTTAACCCTTTGGAAGGGCAACCCTCCCTCTCCATGCCTCAGGAGGAGGGAGTTTTGCAGCAGGCGTGGGATGGAGGGGACATCATGCCTGCGTTGGCACCAGGGTCAGTCTGCACATTTATTGCACTACCATTTCAAAAGGGAAGAAAGGGAAAAAACAGTAGTAAGAGAATGTCTGGAGGAAAGCACTCAGGAATTGCACAAACTTAGTGTAAAGATTAATAAAGAGGAATACCCTTGTTGGGACTACCAAATGAGGGTCCTTCCACACTCCGGAAACGGGCCCATTTAACAGCAGGGTCACTGTCTGCTTGCTGGCTTTCATCACTGCGTGGGCAGAGGTGAAAATCCCTTCACCTTCTTGCTTGTATGAAACACAAAAGCATTTGTAAAATATTTAGACATCTAGCATATTGAGAGAACTTTTCTTTTTAAAAGTTGCTGTTACTTTGAATGGATACCCTCCTTCCCTCCCCACCAGATGCCACAATCTCTTCAAGTGGTGCTGCCACTAAATGGACTGTGGGGTGTGCCAAGGAAAACAAAGGAGGCCATACAGGCACACAACAAAGACTCGCAGAGTAGCACAATGCTTACGTGTCAATCACTCTGATGCTCCCTCTTTGCCGGCTGCCTGTCTCCCACACGGCAGTGGATCCAGCCACTTTGCTTCTCACCGCTGCCTCTTCGGAATTGCAGGATTCAGAGCCATGTCTCCTCAGCACGGGAGTTGTCAACTTAATTGGCACATAGACACACACTTTACATGCTCCTGTAGTTGTCAGTGACTGCTTACGCACGTATGCACACCGTATAGGTAGGCATGAGTGTGTCCTTTCATGTAGAAAGTTCTCCATGCAAGCACACAAATGCTTTATGGATTGATATCCACAAATACCCCTATACTTTGTATACTGGCGTATTCACATGTCGTTGCATACCTGGACATATATATGCACCTCACCTACTGTCCTCTCATTGTAGTGTTAATGTGGCAGTTAATCCATGGTCATTTATTTCCGTGGTTGTCCTTTGATACTCGGGCAGAAGATGGGGCATCATTGTATTCAAATAGAATGAATACACTTAATTATATATATACATTTACACACACACACAGAGTTTCTGCTCTGCAACCCAGCCTCATGAAGCCTGAACTCCATGTAAACAAATTTCTCATGTACTGAAGGCCTTGAGCCAGGCAACTGGAAGCACAAGACAAAGGAAGTGACATTTAAGCTATGCTGCAACGCTTTTCTTTTTATACCTGTTTATGTACATACGTATGTACTTCACACCTTTTTTTTTTGTTTGGCCTTTTGCAGAGACTTTACCACAACTTTAAGCTGATGAGAACATGCAAAGTTTATTCACTCAACAAGCAGTGCGTTGGAGTCAATGTAAGTGGCCGTAGATGTCTTGTCATCTCTTTTAGGTTCCAGGACACACTCAAAGTCAGTTTCTTGTCAGAAGATGTAAGTAGAAGACAAAGCAGGAATGAAAATCTTCATGGAGTGTATCTTCTTTCATATGGAAACTTGGCTGAAGTCAACATGACTATGACTGTTACCCGCATCAGGGTCGGGCTTTCATTGCAATATTACCAAACAGGTAAGAACGTTAGTGCATGGCTTTTTGCTACTGTGTTTTTAAGACAAATATAGCATTAGCACAGGACATAATTTTTTAGTGTTTCATGGTCTAATCACAATACCATTGAAAGTAAAAACTGAAACCAAGTATCAGGGAAAACTTTCTGAAGTTAAATTTCTAAGGGAAGAAAATATCCTTCTGGAAATGGGATACTCTGTAAAGTGAATTGCTATTCCTGAGACAGGGTTAATCTTGCATCTGTAGGACTTTTTAATGGAAGTTGTAGAACAGTTCTGCCACGTATTTTGCATCTTTGAATCTACATTGATTTTGGATAGCTTCTGAGAGACAAGTTTCACAAGAGGGTAATAATCTTAAGTCTGTTGTATATGGTGCAAGATTTATTACAGAGGACACTGGTAATGATTCTGAAGAATGAGTCTCACTTGAGACAAAGTTTTTCTGAGCCTACACTTGAGAGAAGACTTTCAAAACCAAACTGATCTTGTGATTCCTAAAGTCTGAATTAGGCCAGGCCCTGCATCATGGTAAGAATAATTTTTAAAGGTCTATTCATGCAACTGGGGTAGGAATGAAGATTTTTTATAACCTTCTATGTAATTTCTGTTCTGCACACTTGATCTTGTACCAGACAAGAATATACACCTTGCTTGAAAAGATTCATAGCTTTACAGGTTTTGCATAATTTTTTCCTGCAGAAATTGTTTAGTGTGTTCAGTTCTCTTCCTTTAGTTTAGACTCTCTCTACAATTATTTTTCAAGACAAAAAAAATCAAACAAAAATCCCTTTTGTATCATGACTATAAAATTCATAATAACTCAAACCATAAGCTTCAACTAGAAGCACACTTATGTGTGGCACCAAACATGACATGAGTGACAAGTTGGTAGCACTGACAGAAGTTTTACAATTGTATTTAAGTTGTTAAGAGAAAAAACGTGGTTTTGTTGCCACAGTAGTGAGGGTTAATGCCCAGGACTTCAGCTGCAAAACTCCTGTTTTGTCTTTTGCTACTTGTTCATAAAAGCTTGCCAATTGCATGGACCATCCTTATACACCTTGCTGTTGTAATAATGGCATGAGAACACCCAGCAAGTTCTTTGTGCCGGAGGAGAAAGAGAAGCAAGTACATGATGCTGTACTTTCAACAGATACCATTAAGAGCTATGTTTGGGGACAGATGTGTCAGCTGCTCATCATTAGAAAAAAAGTGGGAGTAAAAATAGTGGGACAGAGTTATTATTAAGTGTAAATGTGCTGAAGCAAATGTAGTTTCATCAAGGAGAAGTTTGCCCTGTTGTGTTTCAGGCTTCTCGTTTAGGTTGATTACATGGCAACATGGAATTGATTTCTTGAGCTTAGGACAGTTGGCAAACTTGACTAGACTTAAAATGAACCTCTTTGATTCCACCTACAAAATTAGAGCAGATTTTATAAAGTAAAGATGTATCCTTTGAAGTATTCCCTATCAACATAAGTGCTAAGAACACTTGAGCGAAGGAATTTTAACAGTTTTGAAAGTGGTAGCAAAGGAACATCAATAAGGATTGCAGCTAAGGGCATGCCCACAAGGCACTATACTAACTGCATCTATCCTGCAGGCAATAAGCAATTGCTAAAGATTCCAGACTTTTTAAAGTTCATAGTTCATCTCATAAAAAGTTTACATGTAACTTATGATAGGATATTGCTGGGTGGGTTTGGTTTTCACTTGGCAACCACAAGAGGAGGCCTTTGCAAGTTGATCTGCATATAAGAACATAAAGAAGCTTTCTTTTTTTTGTGTCACATGATGATTGATGATAGGTTGATTTTGCAAGGTGTGAAGTGTGCTTATGTCCTGTTGTATCTGATGTTACGAGCATGGAAGCTACAATTCTTTCAGGCACTTCAGCCCATAAAGAAAAGCACCAGATCAAATGCTTTGTTGGTTCAAGCCTACATCATGGAAGAGAACAGGGCTGTCTTTCGCATTGCAAATTCCTCATAAGTGCTAGATTTGAGGTGCCCATGTTGCTACAGGATGTTTTTCCTTGAGTAGGAAACAATATGAAGGCCAACCTATGATTCAGTGGTAGTTTTGGTTAGGCCAGATATTTACTTGGCAACTCTGATTCTGCTGGACCATCAACATCAATGCTTCTACAGCTGTGGATAGTGCTTGTGTTGGGTAACTTGCCCGTGGCCGTGCAAATTTATCATCAGCAAGGGTGAACACAAAGGAAGGAAAGAACAGAAGCATCTGGACAGAAATGAGATGGAAACATTGGGAGGTTTTAAACAGCAAAGATCTGAGTTGCTGGCAGTTGGAAATGAGTCACTAAACAACTTGGATATTTAATTTGGATAGTAAAGGAGATTTAATTAAGAAGTTTTTACTTTTTTTGTGTAGATTTCATACTGGTGGTACTTGATAGATTTCAGTACGACCACAGCTAATTAGTGGTAGCCACAGTTATGACAATTAGGATTGTTAAAACATGATCATGTTACTGTGGCTTAATGAACTACTGCATGTCAGCTGATCTGTGGGAAGTGGCATATGCATGCCCTTAGCTGGTCACAAACATGAGATAGTGAGTCAGTGTAAACCTCTTTCAGTGAGTTTTAAGCAAACACCTCTTAGCTCATACTTGCAATGGACAAACAGCACATACAGTCAGTTGCTGCTGCTCAGCTGGTGAGTAGAAGGATTCATTAGACCACAGTAATGAAAAAATGTCTGACTCCTTAAAGAAAAAATGGGAGAAACATGTACCTGATGTCTTAGATCACCTAGCGTGTTTCCCCAAGATACATGGTTCCCAAATTCCCTTCGCAGTTGCTCTTCCCCAAATTTGCTATAAAGGCATTACTTCCACAATGGCGCAGTAAGGAAAAGAATTAAAAGTGGCTGTGAACAGAGAGCAGCTGAAATAGATTCAAGAGTAGCAAAGTGTGAACAACTGTTCTCACCATGAGCCTGATCCAAAGGCAGTGGACTCATCAAGGTGTTTTTTCTCTGTTGACTTCAAGAAGTTTGGAATGAAACTTATTTTCCCATGGTTTAATGAAGAAAATGTAGGCCAGGAAAACATTCTTTGTTCTGATGACATCATTCTCCCTGGATGATATGACAATAGCTGTCTTATAAATGTCCACAACAATAATTATAATGGAAATTATTAATTTTTGACCTTTATGTTTTTCCTACATGAAACCTTGTTTGATTAATGAAGTTTTGCCACTGATGAGGTATCACTTTATGAATTCATTGAAAGCTAATAAAAGCTGGCTGATTAGACAACCCCAGGCAGCACATCTTAAATAGTCATTAAACAATCATTACAGATAGAAACAGCTACAACTAGCTTCTGTTGAAATGCTGCTTATTATTATATAATCCTTTTTCAAAACAAATGCATTATCAAAGCACAAAGCAAACAGTTTGAAAATTCTGAGCTGGCTGTGCAAAGCTATAATACGTCAACGACCTCCAAATTAGTGCTCAAATCAGTAGATGAGGGTTGATGTACAGCAGAAGAAGTAATTGAGGGAAAAGTATGGATACATGGGCATAGGTGAAGTAAGAGCTTCTTCTGAAATAATTTCATGTAGAGTCCTACAGGAAACCATTGCTGCTTTGACCCAAGGACACTTGTCTGGTGTCAAGGAGCAAAGGTGAGTATACAGTTCTGGCGTGTCTTATTGCTATTACAGATATTGTCATTTACAAAGAGTCACATTAAATGTTGCCACTAAAGACACACAAACTTAGAGATAAATCTGGTACAGGACAAAAACACTGTGAATTGTTTCTTACCCAATAACATTTCTGCTTTTAACAGACTCCTTAATGAAAATTCGTAAGAAAGTCTCCAGATAAATAAGGATACCTTCTGATCCTTATTATACTGGTATAATTTTGGAGCAACTTCAATGAAACTAGTGGAATTGCTGTGCATTTACTAATAGCGCAAACGAGCACAGAATGAAGACCAGAGACTTTGGGAAGCCTTAAGCCAGTAATTCAGCTTTCTGAATTGAGAAGATCGCTTATTAAGTTTGCAGTACAAAACCTCTGTCTCCTTCCTTCTCTGTAATAACATCTTTCTTAATAGTCCTTACTTAATCTTTACATATTCTGCATGAAATAAATGGTCAGGATGCTTAAGTTTCCACCCTGTACCACCTGCAAGTTACAGGCCAGATCCATTTGCTTGATTGAGGCAACGCAAGAGTCATTACCACATCGGGCAGCTGATTTTTCCCCCTTAAACACCTGCAAATGCAGGTCACCTGGGAGTTTGAACCCATTAAGGTTCTTATAATTGAGACAAGGGCAAAATAGTTTGTAAAATGGTACATGAACAGAAAGATGAGAAAGCGGGAGAGAGAAAGAGAAAGACACTCTGGTTGGATGACAGGAAATCATATAACCATATTTGCAAGTGAGCTTTGGGAGCATGGTCTTTGTAATGGGGTTAGCTAATCCAGATAGTAATAAGGATAGGAAAGTCAGCAATCATAATCATATATAATGGATTCCAGATGGAGAAATATAATTGTTCTCATTATCATTGTGAAAACTCTAAGGAAATACAATTCCAACATACTTTACCTTGACAGGCAACCAGGAACAATATTGACATCAAGTCATGGGTTTTGTAGGTAGAGTTGTCAGTTATTTCCTTTTTGTAGCATTCCCTTCTAATGTAATGGTTTGATTAACCTGAGACATTTTGATGTAAGTATAAAAGCAATGTTAATGAAATGCCTGCTTAATTGACTGTGCATCTCTATACCATATGATGTGGTGACTTACTAAATACGTTGTGGAATTAAAAAGAAAACCCGAAAGCCTTGTATATCATGAGACTTTTTCTTTGTAATGTGGTTAAAATGAAATACGACTGTAAGCACAGGCCTTTTTGGGTGCAGCTGTTCTTTTTGTTTGGGTTGATAATTGGAACCAGTCCCATGGGTCTATTTGATGTTATCTCTTGTTTAAAACTAAACTGTCAAAGCTTATCCCCCCTGCGTACTCAACAGGGAGTAGTTCTGGGGAAACTTTCTTCTTAAGTATTTTTAACCCCTCCTCCCTGCACGCATTCTCTAAACTGAACTGGGGCCGTCATGAAATGATGTCTTCACAGGAACACTTGTACGGCAAAATATTTCTTTGTGGAAAATTGAGCCTTTTCATGTTATATGTCTTTGTAAGAGAGGCCTAAAAGAAAAGATCCCACAGCAGAAGTCAGATGATCAGGGTGTGATGTCTCAGCTTTACAACAACTTGCTGCCTCTGCACAAAGGGTGTCCTGTGCAGCATCCCTCTGGCATGAGAGGAGTTTAGGGTGTGGGGCAGAGACGCAGATGTATCCCACAATATGAATCAATATTTGATCCAGGAACAGCATCACTCTCTTTCCACGCAAACATGGCTTTAATGTGCCTGAGAGCTAATGCATTCAGGCACTGTTGCACTGTGGAGATCTACCAGTTGGGGTGACATTACCTCAGAGTTTTCTGTAAGGGTAGGCATGCCCTGCTCATTGTAATATTTAGATGTAACCTCAGCATATTTAGATTTGCTTAAGTTCAGGAGAAGTTAGACCCTGTGTTTTGGTTAGTTTCTTGAATGGCAGGTGGTAGTGAGGAGCATGCCTCCTGCGGTCAAGTGAGGAGATCTTTTGGGTTTGCTTTGCACCTTTCATTTTCCTTTGCAGTTATTGTCTTTGGAGTTATGGAATTGAGACAAGTCAATTGTGTGAGCTCAACTTAACAGCACCAAAAAAGGTGTTGTTCTTTTGGCCGTAGGACCACTGGGTCTTTTTCTCAGTCTGCTCTGTCTCAGTTATATTTTAATCAAAAACCATAAGGCCTTCTGCTAGATATTTTTGTTTGTACTGACAATTTTGTCAGGCCTTTACACACATGCTATTATGGTACCTATAGAGCCAACTTTAATGGAAAAGAAGGAAAGAGAGAGAAGAATCACTGATAGATGTCAGGTTCATCTCCACTATCTTGGCCAAATGGAAGAGGGACAAAAGTTATAGGCTTGCTAGGTGTTTCTGCCAGCTCTTGCATCTCCTGTGTCATGCGCTGCTCTTCCTGAATGGCCCACATGCAGAATAAGAGAACCTTTCAGTTATTACTGCATAGATCATTTATGCACACTATTCACAGTCACGCTATTTTTTTAAAAGACTTGCACGCTATTTTTTTAAAAGACTAACATGCCAATATAATGGTTTCTTCTCCAGGTGACACACGCACACTGTGGAGATGTTGCAGTGGCCTGTGGTGATTGGAAGTTGTGTGCTGGTACTATGTTCACCTTTCTATTACACACAGAGCTTTTCTAATAAGGGACAAACATCCAATGCAGGCTGTGATCTACTCTCTTGGCCTTTGTTGCATTAGATCTTGCCTTTGTCTTAGCACTCTTTGTCACTCTCTTTCCTTCTAGTCTTTAAGACCAAGTGCAGCAGTGTCTCCTCATCTTCCACAGGTAACTGTCTGTTTCTGTCTTATAGACTCATGTCAGGCTACCTGGAGGAGCCTTTCTGAGTAAAATCAGAAGTAAAAGCTGCTGATAGCTGTAAAAACAGCAAATGAGCTTCCTATCTTGTGCAGCACTCAACACTACTAAGATGCTTCTGGCAAGCAACCTCTTTGCAATGCACTTTAGAGAGTAACTGAGTGGAACATCTAAGCACAGGCTGCAAGTTGCAGGTTGATTATGTGCCCCAAGACAACAAAGGTGCTTGTAATGCCCATTCATGGAAGAGCAATGGCCAAGCTATAGGTCCCTCTTGCCATCTCAAACCGATCTCTGTGGAGCTGTCATATATATGAGATGGGGAATGATTCTCATGCCCCTTGAGGGGTGCCAGGACTCAGTACTTTGTAGATAAATATAAGTTTCTATTTAAAACCAGTACTACTGGGACTAGATGTAAGAGGGGCTGGAAAAAGCCATTTCTAAAAATACAGGAAATAGCTATATGGTTACAGAAGTGAATTTCCAGCTGTGGGTAATCATATAACTCACATATTAACAATGAGAATACACTGTGTAAGGGGGAAAAACAACAATTCACATAAGCTTGAAAGACAATAGGCCAATTCCTGATCAGACTGTGTCAGAAAAAGGAGCAGAGAGAATATATGGAGGGAGAAAAAAAGTAGAGGAGTCATGTTTTGTTATAGAACAGCCAGTGGAGAAGGTAGTTCCAGAAAGATTGGTAAGGGCAAAGGAAAATGTTCATTCACATTTAGGAGGTACTGCCTGCAAAGGTGAGGTTCAGAGCATGAAGCTGAAACAGTCAGAAGGCCCCTTTGCTGGACTGTCCCATCTGTTCATAGATTCAGCTCTGAAAGCAGCAGCCACAGAAATAAATCCAGTATAATCCATACAACACCTAACACCAAGGCTCTCCCAGCAATTTTGAACTATTTCTAGTACCCGACTGCCTTGCTGTTGACAGAGAACTGATTAGCCCATGCATATTACATACAGGAAAACTGAGGCATTCACCTTGCCAGTTACTGAAAGAGTAGAAACAGCACTCATCCGTCTTTGCCTTGTTTTCATCAATTTTAATTAGTCATCGAAACTTCCATTTCCTGTCAGGCCCTTTCAGCTGCAAAGACCCTATCTCACAAAGTTCTCCTGGTGTGTTCTGGAAAAGTTCATTTTGTCCTTTTTTTTTTTGTCCTCAGCCCTGCTGTCGAGAACTTCAGTCTTCCTTTTTTCTTCCTATGGGCCTCTCCAATGCCTATCCCTTTAAAATCCCTTCCTAGTAATTGTCACTGTTATTCTAAGCAACAGTAGATGGTTTTGATCTGTGGAGCTATGTAAAAACTGTGTTCTCAACCTGTCTCTCTATCTGTTTTTATTCCTCGGTGTTAGAGCTTAATTCTCATGGGCTTGATCAGAACAGTTGCTTTTGCATAGTGGGACTAATTTTAACCAATCATCCAATTGTCAAGAGGTTTCTCCTCTCATTTCAAGGCGGCTTCTTTATAGTATTCTCTTTGGTTCCCCCCCACTTTACAGCAGAGGTTGAACAATAACACTACAGAAGTATAGTTATTGCTGGAAGGCTTTTTAGGCTCTAACATGGTTTCCTCTCCAGAGGAGAGGGGCATATTTGTCTTAATAGAATCATTGTGGCTCATTTCAGTGGTGCGACTGGAGGTTTGCTTACAGCTTATGCTTCTCTTGTCTTCCATGGCAAGCAGAATCCTTCACTCTAGTAATCTGCAAGCTGGAGTAAATCAGGTAGTTTTAGTCACTGACAAAAGATCTGATCCAAATTCACAGGAAGTCAATGGGAGTACCTTACATGTTCACATGAACAATAATCCCCCCAAAGTTGGCCAGTTATGTCTGCAATTAGGGGTTCCTTCTCCTCCTACTCCACTTTCCATAACCCTGTTATTACAATGTATTGCAAAAGCTGTTGTCCAGCATCACCTGATCTGCACGACCAATGTAAAATACCTACATGCAAGAGTCTCCTCTCCTCTCCTCTCCTCTCCTCTCC
>NW_010554223.1:55263-56548 GCF_000687285.1 Phaethon lepturus | reverse complement strand
CCTCGCTCCTCTCCTCTCCTCTCCTCTCCTCTCCTCTCCTCTCCTCTCCAAAATCTGAGGTTGGTATTTGTGCTCAGACAGGATAAAATTCTTTATGCTACAGGAAGTGTCCCCAGAGATGCCCATCTGGTTACATCTTGTGTCCTGCTAGGGCTGCCTGCAGATAGGAGTCATCATATTTACAGAATTACTTGATCCTCAGGAGAGTTAAAATATTGATGTTGTGTAAACATAAAACAAAGCAAAAACATTTTTTGCAGTTTTGTTTTTGTATGTCTTTTACCTATATGCAGGAAGAACAATGTGTGTCTATTCCAGCCTCTTACTTTTTTGCAGTACAGCAAGACCCTGAAATGTAATCGTAGTGTTCAGGTAAAAAAATTCCATTTTTTTACAATTAAAGAAAGAAAAATAACTTTCGTGACAAAATGACAAGCTAATCTTTACTTCCACAGCAGCAGCAGCAACAATGTTTGCCATTCCTTGTGTTTATCCATTGCTTTTGGAGCTGCAGGATTGGATCAACCCCTATTTTCAGGGTTTTCAGTACTATCTTAGAGACTGAAGGCGTAGTCAGCCCGAAATCTGAGCTCCGTGGATGGCAGCTTCTGGGGCTGAAGGAAGCATGCCCAGGACTGCAAGACCCAGCAGAAAACTGGAGAGCTGGCAACGCTAGCTGGCGGTGAAAGTGTGTTCGTGCTTTCAAAGGCCAGCAAGTCCTGCCTCCTTGATGTGGAATTTAGCTTGAAAAAGCAATATCAGTGCTCATTTCATCATAAAATTGTTTATTTGTTTTAGAGGGGTAGCAGTGAAGGACCTGGTCAGAGATGGTAGGCAACGCACGCACAAAAAGGACAGAGTTGAGAAACAGGCTGTGGCAGTACAAACAGCTCACTTGCCAGGTTTTTTTGGCTTTGCCAGCTCATTTTCCAGTTTTTACAAATATTTCTTTCTCCCTGGTCGCTGTATGAAGGAGCCGCACAGAGCGGAGGGGAGCTGCCTGGCCGGCTGCTCCTGCGGGAGCGCGTGGTGAGCGGCCGCGCGGGTGTGCCGGGTCCCCTCTTTCGCTCTCTACCCGTGTGCACGTCCGTGTTTTCCAACCTGCTGCCAGGTCGTACAATCCTGGGTGCTACTTGTGAGAAGAAGCAACCGAAAAAGAAATACACAGTGAGGTGGAAGTGGCGATGTTTAATCTGGCTGTGTGCTTTCGTAGCCGGGCCTCCGGAGCTTGGTCTGGGCTTGGTTTCATTCGGAGCCCAGGGAAAGTGGAGGTGACCGTGGTGAA
>NW_010554223.1:54878-55150 GCF_000687285.1 Phaethon lepturus | reverse complement strand
CGTGACCTGGCGTTCCTCTGTCCTCCCAATGCTGCTCAGAGACGTTTTAATGCGTGTTATCTATCTGGTGCGCTGGAGGGACGCGTGTTGGAGCTGTTGCGGTGAACTGACAAAATCCCTGCTTGGGGGCTTTAAAGAAAGTTGTACTTTGACCCAGCAGACCATCACGAGCCTTTTGGTTGTATTTGCAGAGGCAAACGAGTATCCAGGGACTCCTAAATGTGCACATGATGTAGCTATCACGGGTGCGCGTGAGGGCTCCGGGTACACCT